>NW_006295824.1:3074025-3075900 GCF_000327345.1 Myotis davidii | reverse complement strand
AAATAGAAAATATTTAAACTATTAAAAATGCATAATGTAAGTTTCTATTTAAAAAAAATAGGCCTGTACTTATTTACCTATTCTGATTGAGAAACTTATTAGTATGAAAATTTTCAATTATCAGGATACTTTCTTCTGCATTAAGGACTATATAAGCTTCCTGATAGGAAGTTTCTTTGATTCTCCATGTAATAATCTTATTATGAGACTGCACAATTTCTACATTTTCCATAAATCATAAGCATACTCCTCACTATTTCTACTAAGCATGAATATCACATTTAGAATTGCTTCTTGGTCTGCTAAAATGAAGCATAATGACCTGAAAGAATTCACACCACTCCCCAAACCTTAGCCCATTTTCAGCCATCATTTACTGGCCTATAGAACCTGACTTATTATTTTAAGTGCATTGCATAAATTACTCTGCTTGTCCTCTCCATATCAATTCCAGTATCTGGAAATCAAAGCATAAGCATTACATACTGCATTCCATCCTGCACAGCAGAGATGCAGCTCTTAGGTATAGATGTTGGGGTTGAAAGGACTTTCTCTGTTTGCTGTGCTTATCTGTTCTTGCCAGACCTTCAGTTGAGATCGCTTTAGGTTGTGCTCTCTTTATTTATTTGTGTTGGGAGTTCCAGGAAGCTATATGTTTGAAATGGATTTGACAGATTAATGAAAGTCTGACTTTTTTTCTTTTTATTCTTGTGAGATTTAGTATGAGATATAGTCCATGCTAAAAGTTTGCACAGCACTGAATATAAAAATTTTTTCTTTTAAAGAAAGTTTACTTCAAGATGAGAAAACTTAAGTCCCAGATTTATCTGATGTTCTTTATTATGGTACAGGAATGACTGCAGATGTCAGTGGGCCTTTGCACTAGAATACTCTAACTCTCTATCTACTGCCCTCCTCAAAGTCTCAATCACTTCAATCAAAAAGCTTGGGTTTCCTTTTTATGAAAAGACTAGAGGCCTGGTGCACAAAATTCATGCACAGGTGGGATGCCTAGGCCTGGCCGGCAATCAGAGCTTATTGGGTATAGGCTGATCCGGGCTGGGCCTTAGAGGAGGTGATGATCACCAAGCTGAGCGTGGAAAGAATGGACACTGGATGCCGCTGCCATCATCATCAGAGCCCCAGCAGCACGTGTTTCCCCACCTCTGCCCTTCCTCCTTCCCTTGCCTCCATGCAGGTGTGTGGTGAGCTGATAGGGGCCTGCCAGCCAGGGGAAGGGACTGGGCATGAGAGGTTGGCTGTCAGCCCCAAGAAGGGAGCTAGCCCTCAGACCCCCTGGGAAAGGGGCCGTGTCCACCACTACCCACCCCTGGTTCCCCATCCTAACCCCAGGGGCTGTCCCCAATTGGCCTGCCGGCCTGGGAAGAGACTGCGGGAGTTGGCTGGCTGGGGGAGATTGGCTGTGGGAGTTCACTGACCACCAGGTGGCAGCTCCTGCATTGAGCATCTGCCCCCTGGTGGTCAGTGCACGTCATAGCAACTGGTCATTCTGGTTGTTCCAGATGCTTAGGAATATATACACATACATACATATACTAGTAGCCTGGTGCATGATATTTGTGCACATTGAAAGGGAATTAATTAGCAGAGATATTTTAATATTGCTATTTGCCCTTTCACTATAATAGAAGTGTGAGAAATGAAAGGAAATAAGTAAAATGTATATGAAAATAATATATAAGTTTATTAATAAATAAACAGTAACAAAAGGATATAACAACAGAGGCATGATATAAAATGACAAAAACATGATATGAAAACAACAAAACGATATAAGAACAAAAATAACATCATATAAAAACAACAAACACATGATATAAAAACAACAAAAACATTAGATAAAAACAGCAGTGG
>NW_006295824.1:3068171-3073807 GCF_000327345.1 Myotis davidii | reverse complement strand
CCTAAATAAAAACTGCTATCAAGTTTGCCATCTCCAAGTTTTACTAACCATCCACTATAAGCAGAATCCTCTGATCTCATATTTGTTGTAAGAGACAACTTTCTGAAACATCCCAAACATTGCAGTACTTTAAACTCGTTTGTTCTATGGCCGATCACATAGCATGCCGTACAATACTGAGACATTCTCAAAAATCCCCTCCAAGAAGAACTTTCCCACCAAATACAACATTCCGACTTATAATTTCTCTTAGTTATCTGTCTATGGCATTTATAGCATGACTGGATGCCATGGTGCATTCATCAATAATGAAAAGTTGGGCCTTTTTAATAGTTTTAGCAACTTCACTCTTTATATTGAGTCTAGAAATTGAAGTTTCATTTAATAGAATCAGTAATTTATATTGGGAATGAAAGGTGCTTCCACTGAGAAGTAAATTTGCAGCAATTCCTGTAAACTCTGTGGGTAAAACAGTACCACCACGACCTCTAATATAATGAATTAAAACTTTATACAGATATGCAGGTGAATAGGATTCCTTGCTGGCAGGCCCCTGACAGCAAGCTGGCCACCTGTCGAATCCGTGAAATGGGGCCCCCTCCCACCTCCTGTCAGGGTCTCGGGTGCAGGTGAATGGGGTTCCTGCTGGCAGGCCACTGACAGCAAGCTATCCAACAGCAGATTCTACGAGGAATGGGGCTACCTCCTCCCTAGTGTCAGGGTCTGGTTTGAAGGCCGGACTCAGTACTTCCACACTCTGCTCTGAGGGCAGGTTCCTGCCTGAAACCTCTCCCTGAGGGCGGGTTCCTGTCTGAAACCTCACCCTCCAGGAAACAGCTTGGGAAGGGCACAGCCATTTCTAAGAAGACCCCTGCAGGACTGACTGCCTTCCAGTTGGTTGCACTTCTGGCCATGATGTTACACCCAGGTTTTTTATATAAGCAGACTAGAGGCCCAATGCACAAAATGCATGCAAGAGTAGGCCTTCTTTCCCCCGTCTGCTGGCACTGGCTTCCCTCTGGCACCTAGGACCCAAGCTTCCCTCTGGCTACCGGCAGGCACCTGGGCCCCGGGCTTCCCTCACAGCCCCAGCTTCGTCCAGAAGGACAACCAGTCTAATTAGCATATTACACTTTTATTATTATAGATAGATATTAAAATCACATAGTGTTCTATAGGTCAAACATAATAATAGAGTAAAACCTAAGGGAAGGCAGGATATATTCAGACTATAGCAATAAACAGATTGAAACTATCTGAAAATATAAAGAAATATGAAACTTAAGACCTATGAATTTAATACTTATATTCAAGATAAATTAAAAAAAGCAGAATTAAATTATATTAAAGAGATTCTTTATAGCCCATTTGATGCAATCATATTTAAGCTCACATTGTTTTCTGGTTTATATAAATCTATGTAACACTATCAACTATATATATTAAAAATGTCTCCCATTTTTCCTCTCGCTTTTTCCCCTTCTCCCAGTCCCTACCCACCCAACCAGGTCTCACATCCTTATGCAATCATATTTAACACTTCCAAATAAACTAAATATTGTAAAAAAATAAATAACATGTTTTGTGTTTTAAACATATGCCCCTGCCTACATTGTCTTACTTCACACACACTGAAAAGAGCAAACATCAAATGTATCAAAACAAATGTAAGGGCAGGAAGAAGAGATAAGCCCAAAGGAACAACAACTATTATTTATTCATTTTTTAATAAAATGAACTGTGCACATATGAATTATAGAAATCCTTTGCTGTCATTAAAGCCTTCAGATTTCATCTTTATCAGATGTGATCCACTTGACAATCTGACAAACACTTGGAAAGGTAGAAATCATCATTGCATATATAAAGGTTAACCTAGAGAACTTGGGGAGATTATTAGAAGTGAGGAAACATGCTCCATAAAAGAAAAAGACAGTGTATGAATTCAACAGATTAAAATACTTTAATGATAAACCTAAAATTTAGAAGATAGATACTATGGAACCCTCATGGTATATAAATTTTATTATTCAATCCTTTTTTTGAGGGACAAATTTTATACATATTATCTAGTAGCACCACATACATATTTGAAATAGAGGTTTTAAAATCCAGGTGTTATTAATATAAGTGAAAAAAAAAAGCCAAAGTACCTCTTTTAATAAACAGACTTGAATAGGAATCCAACTTCACAATGATGAAATAAGTATAGATTTACCTTATATGTTATGATAATTGGCATGTACATATTGTACACTTTTTCCCTTTCTTTTTTAAAAAAATGTATTGAATTTATTGCAGTGACAATGTTTAATAAAATTTTATAGGTTTCAAGTGAACAACTCTATAATACATCATCTGTACATTGTATTGTGTGTTCAACATCCAAACTCAATTCTCCTTCCATCACCATTTATCCCACCTTTACCCTCTTTCAAATCTCCTCAACCCCTTTTCCCTCTTGTAAGTACCATACTGTTGTCTGTGTCTATGAGTTTAGATTTTTGATTAATCTCTTTATCTTTTTCACCCATCCCTGAAACACCCTTCCCCTCTGACAGCAGTTTGTTTTCTGCATTGATGAGTCTGTTCTATGTTGTTCATTTATTTATTTTCTTCATTATATTTCACATATAAGTGAAATAATATGGTACTTGTTTTTCTCTGACTGGCTTATTTCAGTTAGCATAATTCTCCAGGTCAATCATTGCTGTTGCAAAAAGTAAGATTTCCTTCCTTTTTATGACCCAGTAGTATTCCATTGTGTAAATGTACCAAAGCTTTTTTATCCACTCATCTACTGATGGACACTTAGGTTGTTTCTAGATCTTGGCTATTGTAAATAACATTGCAATGAGCATAGGGGTGCATATATTTTTTTGAATTAGTGTTTTTGAATTCTTAGGATATATTTCCAGAGGGGATTACTGGGTCAAAGGGAGTTCCATTTTTAAATTTTGAGGAAGCTCCATACTGTTTCCCACAGTGGCTGCACCAGTCTGCATTCCCACCAATAGTGCACTAGAGTTTCCTTTTCTCCACATCCTTGCCAGCACTTGTTGTATGTTGATTTATTGATTCTGACAGGCTTGAGGTGATAACTCATTGTGGTTTTAATTTGCATTTGTTTAATGATTAGTGAAGTTGAGCATCTTTTCATATGTCTATTGGCCATCTATATGTCCTCTTTGGAGAAGTATCTATTGAGGTCTTTTGCCCAATTTTTAAATTGGATTATTTGTGTTTCTGATGTTGAGTTTTTTGGGTTCTTTATAAATTTTGGATATTAACCACCTATGAGATATATCATTGGTGAATATGTTCTCCCATTCTGTGGGTTCTCTCTTCATTTTGTTGATGGTTTCCTTTGCTGTGCAAAAACATTTTTGTTTGATGTAGTTCCATTTGTTCATTTTTCCTTTTGTTTCCCTTTCCAGAGAAGATATATCAGAAAAATATTGCTAAGAGAAATGTCTGAGATTTACTGGTTATGTTTTCTTCTAGGATTTTTATGGTTTTGAGTATTACATTTAAGTACTTAGTCCATTTTGAGTTTATTCTTGTGTATGGTGTAATAAGGTGGCTTAGTTTTATTTTTTTGCTTGTGTGTTCAATTTTCCCCAAACCATTTGTTGAATAGACAGTTGTTACCCCATTGTGTGTTTTTGTCTCCTTTGTCAAATATTATCTAATCGAATAAAAGAGAAACATGCAAACGACTGTATTTCTGCTACACCCACAAGCCATGCCTACTACCCATTCAGGGGCAAATATACAAATTAACCCAACTAAGATGGTGGCAGCCACAGAGCTGGAGTGGGCAGGAGGCTTAGGTTGCCCCCGGCGATGGAGGAAGCCAAGCTTCCCACTTGCCCTGTCAGCCCTGAGCTCCACTCAAGTCTACAAAGTTACCATTATAGAAGATAAACAAATCCCAGATACCTGCTTCCAGCCTGCATAGCCTTTGCTTGAGGAGGGGCTGCTTCCAGCCGAACTAAGGCTACAAAGTTTCAATTATAGAAGATAAATAAATCCCAGATACCTGCTTTCAACTGGCTTGGCCTCCACTCAAGGAGGGGCTAGACAACCCAGGCTTCCAGGACCTGGGCTCCGCTCAGCCTGCAAAGTTTCAATTATAGAAGATAAATAAATTCCAGATACCTGCTTCCAGACCGCAGCTGTGGCCAGCCTGAAAACAGCCCTCAGCCCATCACCCAGGCTGGCCAAACCCCCAAGGAGTGAGGGTCCCCACTGGGATTCTTGACCAGCCTGAAAACAGGCATCAGCCCCTCATCCACGCTGGCAAAGCACCCCAGTGGGGACCCCCACCCTGAAGGGGTGTGGCCAGCCTGAAAAACGCCCTCATCCCCTCACCCAGGCTGGCCAGGCACCCCAGCAGGATCCCCATCCTGATCCAGGACACCCTTCAGGGCAAACCAGCTGGCCCCCACCTGTGCACCAGGCCCCTATCCTATATAATAACAGGGTAATATGCAAATTGACCCTAACAGCAGAACAACTGGGAATGACAGGTCACTATGACACACACTGACCACCAGGGGGCAGACGCTCAATGCAGGAGCTGCCCCCTGGAAGTCAAGTGCACTCCCATAGGGGAAGCTCTGCTCAGCCACAAGCCAGGCTGCCAGCTGCCAGCACAGTGGTGGTGGTGGGAGCCTCACCCACCTCCTCAGCAGCACGAAGGATGTCCGACTGCAGCTTGGGCCTGTTCCCCGCTGGCAAGTGGACATTCCCCTGGGGGCTCCCAGGCTGCCAGAGAGATGTCTGTCTGCCAGCTTAGGCCTGATCCCCTGGGGAGCAGGCCTATGCCAACAGGTGGGCATCCCCCAAGGGATCCAAGACTGTGAGAGGTCATAGGCCGAGCTGAGGGACCCCTCCGAGTGCACAAATTTTTGTGCACTGGGCCTCTATTTTGACTATAAAAGCATGGTTTTATTTCTGGATACCTATTCCGTTCCATTAAGGTACATGCTTTTTTATGCCAGTACTAGACTGTTTTGATTATTATTACCTTGTAATAAACTTTGATATCAGGTGACATATGATTCTTTCAATTTTTTTCTTCTTTCTCAAAAATCGTAATGCTTTTTATGCTTTCTTGTGGTTACATATACATTTTTGACTGTTTGTCCCAGTTTTGTGAAATACACCATTGGTATCTGCAAATTACAAAATTAAAAATGATAGAGATATCTTCTAGGTGAGATATGTACATCAATATGATACCTAATGTCTAAAATTTTCCATATTATGTTATTCATGCTGTAAAAACCAAAAACAAACTGGTTCACAGAAAAATCTTTAGTTCTAGTAGAAAAGCAATGTAGCTACTATAAAGATAAAGTTTTAAGATTCTGGGGAAAGCTCATGCAGCAAAAAGTATCACTGAAAAGCTTTATAAGTAATACTCTTTCCAGCCACTTTAATTAAAATTATAAATCTCACAGTTTCATGTTTCCTTGGTACTTCAAAATCTGCTTACTAAGTCAGGCTGTATTTCTTGGTTCTTTACAATTTACACTATAGCTGTAATAATGTAATCAAAACATTTTTAGATTGCCTAAATTTCAGTCAGACCAAGTTTGTATTTATAAATGACACTAGTAGATATATAT
>NW_006295824.1:3053337-3068116 GCF_000327345.1 Myotis davidii | reverse complement strand
ATATTTTTTTTTTTTTACAGCTCATTACAATTATATTCAAAGACAGTATCTGATTTTATAATTTTGATATGAATTACATTGTGAAGTAGGAAATAATTACTGCTGGAAAATTGTCAATTGAGTATGTCTAGCTATGCAAGTTTCTTTTATCGTTTAAAGATATATAGACTAGTTATAAAACCAAATTTAAACCTGGATGAAAAGGATTACAATGCTATGTGCTTTGTTAGCTATAGCAATTACATCAATAATGGTTCCTTGAAATTACAATTTATAAGAAAATAGGAGTTTTTCTAACATAGTGTTTTGAGTATCTTAACATTTTCAAATGTGTACTATCTCTTTCCATTTAATTATGTTTTATACGCTCATTCTTTGGCTCATTCTTTCACACAGATTTTAGGTGACAAGAAACAAATGTGTGAACCTTTTTTATTTTTCTTTTAAATATATTTTATTGATTTTTTTACAGAGAGGAAGGGAGAGGGATAGAGAATTAGAAACATTGATGAGAGAGAAACATTGATCAGCTGCCTCCTTCACACCCTGCACTGGGGATGTGCCTGAAACCAAGGTACATGCCCTTGACCAGAATTGAACCTGAGTCCCTTCAGTCTGTAGGCCGACGCTCTATCCACTGAGCCAAACCAGTTAAGGCATGTACCTTATTTAAAAGAAGAATTTTATAATATGCCTATTTAAAATTTCGCAGAAATTAAAAAATGTTTCAAACTCCAGGTCAGATGGGCAAATAAAAGCATTTTTTCTCCACTATTCTTAGTTCCAATTTCATTGAGGAAAAAATAAACAAAATAAAGAAATATTGATATTTTTCTGAAAGAAAAAAAAGGACACAACTACACCTCAATAACTATAAAGCCTACCTGACCACTAGTGTGCAGTTTGCATGATTAAAAGGCATGCTAAGCAAAATAAGTCAAACATAAAAAGTTAATAAGCATATGGGCTATAAAACTGAAAGCAACAAATGAACAAACAGCAAAACAAACAAACAAACAAACAAAAACTCATAATTTTTGATTACCAGCGCGAAGGGGGTGGAGATCAGTAAAAAGTAAAGGGGTCAAACATATGGTGATGGGAGATGATTTGACTTTTGATGGTAGGCACACAATGCAATATACAGTTCATGTATCACAGAAATATACATTTGAAACCTATATAGTCTTATTAACTAATGTCACCCCAATAAATTTAATTTAAAAGGAGTTAAAAGAGACATGTGCTTACAATTTGCTATATGGTGTTGGCAATTATAAATTCTTAAAAAGCTTACACACAATCTCAGATGACTTCCTCTTTATTGGGACATCACATGCACACGCATATACATATGCTCACGTGCGTGCGCGCGCACACACACACCACCCTACAACTGACCCAATTAAAGGTAATCATCAGAGAGGAATCAATACTTCACCTGGGTTCAAAGTTTTGGGGTTTTTTTTTGTCAAAAAGAGAAAGGAAGAAAGAAAGAAAAGGCAAAAGTTAAATAAAAAACATGTCATAAACTGCTTTTGATCCAGTGATCCAACTTCTGGAAATATATCCTAAGAATAATGAAACACCAATAAGAAAGAATATATGCACTCCTATGTTCATAGCAGTGTTATTTACAATAACCAAGACTTGGAAACGGCCCAAGTGCCCATCAGTAGATGACTGGATAAAAATGTTGTGGTACACACTATGCAGCAGTAAAAAAGGGACTCCTACCTTTTGTGACAGCATGGATGGACCTGGAGAATATTATTCTAAGTGAAATAAGCCAGTTAGAGAAAGACAAATACAATATGATCTCACTTATATGTGGAATCTAATGAACACAATAAACTGAACAAAATGGAACCAGAATCATGAATCCATGGAACAGACTGGTGGATACCAGAATAGAGGGGGGCGCGGGGGTGGAGGTGAGTGGATAAAGCAGGTGAAGGGATTAGCTAAAGAACATATATGCATAGCCCACAGACATAGACAATAGTTTGGTGATGGTTTAGTGGAGGTGGGCAAAGGGGGTAATGGGAGGCACCTGCAATAGTGTCACCATTAAAAATTTTAATTAAAAAAGAACATATCATAAAAGTAAATAATCAATAAAATGCTTAAGTATTTCAGAAAAATATAGTTCATTTCAGTATAAAATAAAATTGCAGATATTCTGATTTCTCAACACTAAAATATAAAAATAATTCTATATAATAAAAGCCTAATATGCTAAGTGTCTGGTCATCCAGTCATCTGTTCAACCAATCAAAGAGTAATATGCTAATGACATGCTAAGGCCGCTCAACTGCTCGCTCTGATGTGCACTGACCACCAGGGGGACAGATGCTCTGACTGGTAGGTTAGCTTGCTGCTGGGGTCCAGCCAATCGGGACTGAGTGACATGGGCCAGACATACCCTGGTGCCTCCTTGTGGTCCCTCCCCAGCTGGCTACCCTCCCACATCCCTCCCTAACCCTGATGGTGCACCAGTGGGGTCCCTCAGCCTGACCTGCAACCCCTTCCCAATCTGGGACCCTTTGGGGGATGTCGGAGAGCCTGTTTTGGCCCAATCCTGCAGGCTGGGCCAAGGGACCCCACTGGTGCACAAATTCGTGCACTGGGCCTCTAATAAGTAAATAAATGAAGTACAAGGTTCAAAGAAGAAACTATGACATAGCAAGTAGAAATAAAAATGGAGTTTGTTTCACTCAAAATAGATTAAATAAACACAAAATATTTGCAGAGAAGAAAATCCACCTTAGAATAATGAAATATTAATAAGCATGACTGAAAATAGGGACATTGTAGGCAAACTTGAAAATCCCCAGGAAACAAAATGGGAAAAAATTTATTGTAAAAAAAATGATTTGGCCCTGGCTGGTTTGGCTCACTGGATGGAGTGTCAGCCTGCGGACTGAGGGGTCCTGGGTTCAATTCCAGTCAAGGGCATGTACCTTGGTTGCAGGCACATCCCCAGTAGGGGGTGTGCATGAGGCAGCTGATCGATATTTCTCTCTCATAGATGTTTCTAGCTCTCTAGCCCTCTCTCTTCCTCTCTGTAAAAAATCAATAAGATATATTTAAAAAAATGATTTGGTAGAAGAAGATAAATAAGGAAGATAGAAAAAATGTAGTTCAATGTTATGTACACTGTATGCTAGACTTCTTAAATAAGAGGTCTAAACACATGAAACAGCAGGCAAATAAATGATGGTAAGATAAATACAGGTAAATTTCCTAAAATAAAGAAAAATATTAAACCTGTCGATAAAAGCCATGTAATGTTTTCTAGGATAAAAATTGAAAAAATATTATTAACTTCAAAGCTATGCCTAAAGAATGTTCTCTGATCATCCAAACAAAAAATAGCAAAAAATTTATGAAGGTTAGATCCAAATGTCTTCACGGTGACATAAAACAACAAAATGCCTTTGAGCTATGTCTACAGAGGTGTGTTAAAAATAAAAAGACTGCCTAAGATGTCTTTCGAAATGAAGGTTATAGACTAACATTCTCAAACACATGAGAAGCCAGGAAATTCAGAGCATAAAACTATTTGCTATTGAAATGCAGACAACTATGATTTCAATGAAACTATACAACCCAGAAATGTAAAAGTTAAACTCATGAAGAGCATTGAATTCCTTTAATTATAAGACTAAGGATCACTGACAGAGGAAATATAAAGTAACAGAATATAACATTTAAAATTTGACATGGTAAAATATGTAATTTAACTAAAAAAGAGATATGGATAAAAAGAGGTAAGAGTAGCTGAAGCCGGTTTGGCTCAGTGGATAGAGTGTCGGCCTGTGGACTGCAGGGTCCCAGGTTCGATTCCGGTCAGGGGCATGTATCTGGGTTGCGGGCACATCCCCACTGGGGGGTGTGCAGGAGGCAGCTGATCGATGTTTCTCTCTCATCAATGTTTCTGACTCTCTGTCTCTCTCCCTTCCTCTCTGTGAAAAATCGATAAAATATATTTTTTAAAAAAGAGGTAAGAGTATATAAAGCTGTGTTTTTGCTTATTTTCTCATCTAATAAATCAATGGAATTAGAATCAATGGAATTAGAAACTGAAATAAAAACATGTAGTTAATAAGAAACTTAACTGTAAACCATTTCACATATCCAACTCCACCAGATGTGCACTCACAAATGCACGCCTAGAGACACACACACACACACACACACACACACACACACACACATAAGCTTGTACAGTGGGGCCTTGACTTACGAGTTTAATTCGTTCTGAGACTGAGCTCATTAAGGAGCTCGTTAACTCAAATTACTCTAACAACTCAATGCAAAAAATCGGTCGAGAGACACCTGGTATCTCAAAAAACTCATTAGTCGCGACACTTGTAAGTCAAGGCCCCACTGTACATACATACATACCGATTTTCAGTAGGTACATCGTTGTGATAGGGAAACATGAAATTTAGCAATAACTTCATCCTAGGAATTTTTTTTAACATTAAATACAAATAAAATTATTTTTCTTTTATTTAAATGGGGACATAAGGAAGTAAATACATTTTAAAATTATTTCCATCAAAAAATAAATGTTTGGAATAAAATTAGATGTGATTATTATTGAGAGGTAACCTTATTTTTAAGTTTACTTTAAACCAAACTATAAAGTTCTAACAGTAATTTTTCTCTTGTCTCACACACCAGCATATAAATAACTAAATTTCTGTTTCGTGGAAACACCCTATCAAAGGGCCATCTGGTAATTTTGTCATTGTCATTGTTTGTTCTCACTTTTCTAATTTCTTGGCATGTAATGAAAAATTAAATTAGAAAAATACTAACAGAAATAATAAGTCAGACAAAAAAGCCCCTAATAGTATATTGAGACAAGCTGAGAATATATATTCAATAACTCAAATTTGTGTTTGTATTTTGCAAAAACAGCATAAATCTATATTATAGTTTTGCCTGAAGATATCCATGTGTTAGTCCCCAGAACCTGTGAATATGTTATATCATGAAAGGGATTTAGCAGGTGCAATTCAGTTAAGGATGTTGAAAAGAGGAGATCATTTTAGATTATCTGGTGTGCCCAATGTAATCACAAGAATAAACACTATCTGTGGAAATAAAATATTTTTGACTCGATCTTAAGTTAATAAGTTAAGAACGATGGGAAATGACAAAATGAGTTAAAAAATTTTCAAAGTGTTTTTTTTTTTTCATTGACAATGGGGATAATGGTCACCTCACTTGGACAAAGAAGCAGCAATAAGATATTAATGCTAACTGAATAATATATTCACATGTACATTACAGTTCTAGGGCTCAAATATTCAGTGAAATTATAACATACTAGTTGCCTGGTGCACGAATTTGTGCACGGGTGGTGTCCCTCAGCCTCACTGGCGATTGGGGCCGACTGGGGTCCATGTGGCCCAATACCAATCAGGGCCTTGGGGGCTGACTGGCCTGGCGGAGGAACCACAGAAGGTTGGCTGACCATAGGAGTGGGAGTGCACTGACCACCAGGGGGCAGCTCCTGCATTGAGCATCTTCCCCCTGGTGGTCAGTGCACATCATAGCTACGGGCCAGTCATCTGGTCATCTGGTCCTAATGGTCACTTAGGCTTTTATATATATAGATATTTAGGCCAGGACATGTACTTGGATTGCAAGTTTGATCTCCTGTCTGTGTGTAGGAGACAACCAATCAATGTGTCTCTCTCACATAGATATTTTTCTCTCTCTCACTTTCCCCTCCATTCCTTCCACTCTTTCTTAAAAAAACAAACAAACAAACAAAAAAAAAAAAAAACAATGGAAAAATATCCTCAGGAGAGGATTAACAATATCTGTATGTATATCTATCTCTATATCTATATCTATATCATCTATATCTATATCTAAACCTATATCTATAGCCATAATCTATACCTATATATCTTGAAATAATTACTTATTATAACCCAATCCCCAGTTTTCTCTTTGTTTTTTATAAATTACTTTTTAAATATTGATTTTGTTTTGTTTTATAATTATATAAACAATTATTAGTTTGTGTGAAATAAAAAATGTAGACTAAATATTCCTTACATATTTATAACCACATTTTCAAGTATTCATTTTATCCATTACATTACCTTTTCTTTGAACTTTGTGCTCCTATTGCTTTTATTTTTTTCTATATTGGTCTTTGTAGCCTCTTTTTATAAAGTTTTCTATATGTTAAAAATAATACCTCTCTTTCCGGCTGGCATGGCTCAGTGGTGAGCATTAACCTATGAACCAGGAGGTCACAGTTCAATTCCCTGTCAGGGCACATGCTCAGGTTGTGGGCTCAATCCTCAATAGGGAGCTTGCAAGAGGCATCTGATCAATTCTCTCTCATCTTTAATGTTCTATCTCTCTCTCCCTCTCCCTTCCTCTCTGAAATCAATAAAAATATTTTTTTTAAAAAGAACTTAAAAAATTGTGGCTTTGTGGGGTTCTTTTTCTTCTGTTTTCTTTCTTTTTCATTTTCTATTCTTTGCTTTTCCTCTCCTCCTCCCACTACCACTTTCTTCTTTTTATTTTAGTTCTGTGAAACTCATCACTCTTCCTTTAGCTTTTCAGGATATGGAGTCATAGGGAAGTTTCCCACACTCCCAGCATATAGAAGAATTCACAAATGTTTTCTTCTGGAACTATACAAAGGCATTTCATTCTACGATGTCTGATAAACTTGCATTTTTGTGCTTGGAAGGTGCTCAGTGTAATTAATTTGTCACCAGTGACTGTTTCTTTCCCTTCATGATCTGAACCATAACCAAGCTTCTCTATTGGTCTACACAACTAACAGGTGTGAAATTTAGTACCAAGTGTTGCCAAAGCAAAATTTAGAGAGTTCATGCCGCCACTGTGGCTTTCTCATTATGAACCTATTGTGCAATACTGGGGCTGCTGAGGATACAAGCTGGCTGACCACCATTGCATGAGCACCTCCTCTGAAATGAATTCTCTGGTGGAAATTAATATAAGGTACAATATCTGAGCACTTTGTGTCCACATACCTTCTCCCCTCCAAACTGCATGTCTCTAACGCTTAATCTGTGCCAAGAGTAACCATATACCACTAACCAAGAGTCTGTGTATATCCTTATCTCATATCACATCTCCCTCTACACAACATAGATGCCCAAGAATACTACTTAAAAGTCAATCTATCTGGAGGATTTGTTCCCTCATTATTTTCCTTTGCAGTTACCCTTAATATAACTTTAATGTAGCTCCAGTCTTTTTCAATTCCACCATCATATCAAGTTGAATGTGCTAGAAGCCTGGTCTAAGTTTTATTCTTCCTTTGCCAGCTGTTTTCTGGACCACCTAGTTTCATACATTAATTGTGCCCTTTGGGCATGCTTTGCATTACCCCAAATGTAATTTCATAGTGTGATGGATTGATGCTTTACCTATCTGACCTTACGACTTGATGTATCTGATAGTTCTGAGCTTATGAGAACAGGTACAAGCACCTAAACATGAGATGTCCATTGCGCTCAGTCTCTAATAGAGTCAAGTAGGAAAGTACAAGATCCTTCTCAAATGGTTAAGGGGTCTCCACTGCAGAAGGAATGCCATGCTCCAAAGCTCTATGGATATACAATTTGAGTCTCTTACTTGGACTTGCCCTGGACTTCACACAGAATTCTTATTCATCTCAAGACATCTCTAGTGCCATAGAACCCACTGGGTCTTGTGGCCAACATAGCAAAATAGCGACACCTATTCCTGGAGTCTTTTTCTCTGAGCCTGTTTCAAAAATGACAGGCTCATGGATTATCTATTTAACAGGTTAGAACTGTACTCCTAGATGTGGTAGATACTGCCTAAATCCATAAAGACCCATACAACATTGTCCTTTTCTTACAGGTAGGAGGTAAAAAGCAAAATAACTTGACCTTAATTTTAGAGTGCATGGGTATCATGGTGTGGACCAGATCATTAAATCACTAAAACAATAACCAGTGTGGCACTGCCTAATGATCAGTCTATTTCTACGCTCTTGGCACCAACTTATTTGTGTTGCTGTGCTCATCAAATTTAATTCACATGATATTATGAAAATAGAGAACCACAATGATGGTTTGCTGGATGCCAAGATGAAGGTCTCCAAATCTAGAGAGGATAGAGTTAATCTAGGATAGTAAATTTTGTGTATATTTTCCCAAGCGAATTTGAACTATGACTTTTATGCTCTTTCTTTTGGGGGATTAAAAAAGAACACATTTTCGAGATCAATAAAAGCTTACCAAAAGTTACAGTATGTATTGATCTCCTCTAGTAATGACACTGCATCCAGCACAGAACTGCAATGGGTTTTCCACGTACTTAATTTTATGGGTAGTTTCTGTCATCAAACATGATCCATTTGTTTTCTTTTCAAAAACCATATAAGTGAATTAAATGGAGGCTCTAATAGAGTCCAATGCTACTAAATCCTTTGTGTCTTTGAGGGAGACTTTATCCTTTGGTATTCCACTCAGGAAGTCATTTTGCTTCTGACTTATTATTTTTTTTCCAGTTTAGGGCCTCTCACATGTCCATTCCTTCCATTACAGACCACATCCCAAAGATTAGAGAATTAGAGTGAGGTGGCACTAGCTGCTAAGTATATTTACCCAAATTATGTACCTACGTCCTGATAAGAAAAAAAAGAAGAAACTAAGTAAGTTAATTGTTTATGAGATGAGGGCCTCATAAATATGAGGAAAAAAATAACATTCATCTTGAAGTGTGTGTATGTGCATGTGGTAAATTTGGGAGTGAGATGAATGGGTAAAGATGCCAGAAAAATGTGGTATTTATGCATTTTGCTCACCAAACATTTCCATTTCTCACATATAGAAATTTTTTGATATTTGCAACCATAGTAAACAAAGACTTATATTTTTGATATTTATTATATATATTTAAATGCCATTTAACAAAGAAAAATCAACCAAAAAAATGAGTTCGCATGTCACTTCTCACACGCATGTCATAGGTTCGCCATCACTGGTCTAATGTATTAGATATCACGTATTTGCTTATGCATAATCTAGACCTAAATCTGTCCACAAATTTAATGGATATTCTTATAGTGACACACAAAATGAAAATAATATGTGTTCGAACTAGGTTTTGGACTTCATAAAATGATTATAATCAAGGTTGATAATCTACTAGGCTGTATTCATCAAACATTTTAATAGTGTTAAAATATTTTAATTAAACAATGAAAATTATTTTCCCCATCTTTTTGTTTGCTAAACAACTCTCATTTGAAGCCATTTTTTTGCTATTTATTTCTTTGCTATAGGCTTCATTTCTCTATTGAATGTAGAATTATGTGACACATATACTGTACCTCTAACATTCTTACTATGGAAAACAGGAGCTACTGACAAATGATAGAAATTGACAGGAAAGGCCTATGTGATTTCCTGTCAATGTTGTCTTAAATGTTGTGCTAACATAAATTGAAAAGTGGTTATTTAAAAGTCTTCATCAATGTCAAAAATAAAGAATAACATTAATAATTGTACTACTATATTTATTTTATATAACTACTCTGATTTACCATTTCAGAACAATTGCAATGAAATATACTCTTTCTTTATAAAATATATTGTTTCTTTTTTTTCCGTGTATCTGGCAAGGTTATTTTGAAAGCAAAAGACACACAATCCCCTGAGAGAATGTTGGATTTTGCCATCAGTCATAGTACATCAATCCATCTGTCTGAAATAAATTTCATATAAGAGATAATACTGGCTTCCATGAAATTGTTAAGGAAATCCATTCTAATATATATTTTAGTCTTTAAATTTTGATGACTTAGTAAGCTACTGCTTTATGAAATTAAATTGTCACAGGAAATTTTCCATTTTCTGGAAAGCATAATATCAGGATGACAATTAAATTTGTAGGCTTTTATTTGATATAATGCCATGCTATTTATATTGGAAAGATATAGATAAAACCCTCTGTGAATGAGTTTAATGATTCTGAACATTTCCCATCTTGTACTCATCAGGTTTTCAATATTCTTTTTCCCTCTTGCACATTTTCTGATCATCAGTTTTCTATCATAAGTAAATGAATAACAATTCTCAAAATCAGTAAGGCCATTTTAGCTGATGAAAGTGAAAATGGATCTCCTGTCTTGCCAAAGTTAAGTGAGTATTTCATTGAGATAAAATACTAATCTTTTCTGAGTTTTATATTCCTATTCTATGCTACATATTTGAGAAATATATTTCTATAGACATCAGACATTGGTTAATTGTATTATAAAGTTTTGAAAATATATACAAGCTGGATAATAACTACTTCAGATCAATATTTGGCCTATACAAGGATGCCACATAATTTAGTTAGCCATAGTTAGGGTCCTACTTTTAGAGAAAAGTATTATAATTACTTTTAAATAAAAGAAAGTACATAGATAATGCTGACTTTAGGGGAATTAAGGTGCATGTGTGAATTTGGGTACAGTTATTGGCTGAATTGTGTGTCCCCCAACATTATTATGTTGAAGTCTTAGCTCCCAGTACCTCACCAATATGACCATATTTGGAGACTAAGTTGTAAAGAGTTCATTAAGTTAAAATAAGATCTTTAGGGTGGACCCTAATTCAACAATGCTTGTGTCCTTAGAGGAAAATGAAATTAGCACAAATTTCGGGCTCTGCCTTTTTTAGGGTCTGAGAGTGAGATGTCTCTGGTTTTGTTTGTTCACTGTTTATTGGAGAATTTGAAATGTAAGAGCAGAAATTAGGGAGCAGGAAGAGAAAAGTGAGGTCACTCTAGCAGTCAATTATCTAGATTACCCAAGACTTTCTGATGGGAAATTCATGGGTGGGAGAGTCTGGTTCCTTATTTAGTTGTTTTATAGTTTGAACAGATATGATACAAATGCCAGGAACAGAAGTTATATTTCTTCTATTATTTTAATTTGCATTATTTTTTTTTCACAGCAATGAGAGCCTAGTCTTTTATATGTCTTCCTTTAATTAGTCATCCATTGGAGCATTGAATAATTAAATTCTTCAGAGTATAAACCACAAATAATGCTTTTATCTTTAAAATACTACAATCTTAAAAATGTGGTACTTTTCTACTGACCTCAGGATCGGATGAAAAATATATATTTCTTTGGGTCACCAGCCATGGAGAATATGTGTGATTAAGATTTATTTTTTAACAAATCTAGTGGATAGTTTATATGGTTATCCTAAATATGTATAACTTTTACTCCATAAATAAGGGAGAATTATCATTCATGTAAAATATAAAGCTTTTCCTTTCTTATGCTATACTCTTTCCTAACTTGTCATGGTATTCCTTTTTACTTGTGATTTAGTGTCATTCTAAGTAAAAAAAAATTAAAATGTTAAATTATTAGCATTAATTTTAGTATTATTCTTTAGACTGTGCACTTTTCCATTACAAGTCTACCCTTAACTCACTTTGAGTCACAAAGAACTGTCAAACATCATGGGCTCACTAAAATTCTGTGCTCATGGAGCATCACGAGTTCTACATGTGAATGGGAAGAGAGGAATGACTGAGGACAAACACATTGAGTTTCTTTGCTTTGTTAATGTAAATGCTCCATTGCCTCACTGGGTTAGACTTATAAAGCACAAGTTCAACAATAAAATGATTAAGAATTTCAAGACAGCAGTAGCACTTAATCAAATGTAGGCTCCTTCTATAACACAGAAATTTACTTATTTAAGCCCACATCCCAGAGAGAGCCTCTCCCCTCAGGCAGAGCACAGTCCTCTTCTATGTGTTTACCTAAGTCAGGCCCACCCAACATCATCACCTTCATGATGAACTCAATATTAACTGGTTTCAGACCTTAATTACATCTGCAAAATCTCTACGTTTTCCTCATATTCTGTAAGCAAAAAACAAATCATGCGTCCATCCCACACTCAAGGGGAGAAGATTATCCAGGGTGTAAACACCAGGGCCTGACAATAATGGTGGCCAACAAAAGGTCTGTCCACCACACCTATGAAGCAAGCCTGCCTCTGGCTATAACTCTATTCTCCATAGGCAACTGGCTCTGGATCCCACTCACTAATCTTCCATCCCCTTTCATTTTTTCCCCTGTATTGGAGAATAGGATTAAAAAGGAGTACTAACTTTTAATTGACCTTAAGGGGAAAAGAAATACTGAAAAACTCATGTAAAATAAACGTAGGGCCTCTTGTATTTCATATTTGGACTGTATATACTGAATTTGTGTTAAGTAGGAAGTACCCCCTATTAAGCCATTATGAACATATAATTCATTAGAATTTTGTGGTTGCAAACTCTAAAAAAATTTTATTATATGCAATCATCATTTTAGTAGCAAAAATAATTTAAAAACAGATATATTTCCCCATTTTATAACTGTACTATACTTATACTGGAAATTGCTGTGAGAAATTTCTATTGTATATTCTAAGTGCAAGTATATAAAAGTTTATGTTTAACCCATATTTGTGGTTAAAGGAAATTCAGTCTGCAATCACACTAATGTTGATTTATTTTACTGCTCAAAGAGAAATGGATTGATTTTTTAAAATTATGTACTTGATTTGTAACTATTGTGACTCAATGACGTTTATTGTTCATATACTTTATGAACTTGTTTCAGCATAAACTCATGATGATATTTAGAGAATAGTTGAGTAATTTTAGTTCATTCTCAATTGTCTCATTCTTTAGCTTCAACTAATTCAGAAGGCTCTTTTTATAAGAGTTATGTTGAAATATTCTGTAAAAAATCATCACAAATATTTTAGTGCATTAAAATAGAAAAGCAAATACAAAAAAAACATAATTGTGGAAAACTGAAAAACACAAAGGCAGATACAATTTTTATAGAAAGTAAGATCGTCAAAAGCTCACAAAGTGGGTGAAATACAAATCTAGCACATGAACATTATCTGCTAGCTTTCAACTTACTATCCAATTATAAATCTGTCATTCACCATATGTCAGACTCCATGTATGGACATTTGTCTCTATGATGAGTCACTGCAGGGAGCTATCAGTATCACCATTACTGTATTTAATGAGGACCCAGTCCAGGTGTGCCTCCTCCTGACAAGTTGTGTCCATATCATTCATTATTGTCAGCCTAGAGTCAAATGAATGGAGGCTGCAAGTTATGCAGCTATTTCTTTAGAAGATATAACAAATGCTAAATTCTAGTAATTTATATAAAGAGACAAATCCTTCTCGAGGCTTTCCCCAGTAGATATTTTGCATATGTTTAATAATATCACTGAAAATTTACTTTTATCCAAAACATAATATCCCAGATTGTACCTAAACTACTAGGATGATGTGTATACATAAAAATGATTAAATAGGTCTACAATATGACTCTTGCCCTAATGAAAAAGGTGGTTCTTCTACACCTAACATCCCTTTACAGTTACAGATGTAAAAACCCTCATAATTCAAGCTCATGATAGATTTCAGACTCATCTCTAGTTCTCATACATAACAAATATTCTAATAAATAAAGAAAAGCCATTTCTTTGTAATCCCTGTTATTGGGCTAAAACCTTGCAATTTTTTGATATAAAAAAGCTCATTGTCTCTGGAACATATTTGAGGAACTCTTCCTAAATTGTAGACTAAAATAATTTAAGGGGAAAGAGAGCCTAAGAGTAAATTAGCCACAAAGTTCTAAAAGTAAACAATCAGATTAAAGGAACACATATACCCCAATAATTCATGGGCTCTAACAGAATATTGATTACAAAGCATATACAATCAATGTCTTACAGGCAAAACAATATATTTACTACATCATTTTCTCAATTGCTTTAGATTTTATGAAATCTCATGCCAAAACACTGCTCTGCCCTTGCCCTCCAACATTTAAAGCTGACTCATTTGTGGAATATAATGAACGACATAAACTGATGAACAAAAACAGATCCAGAGACACAGAAACATCAATCATACTGTCAAATCTCAGAGAGGAGGTAGGGGAGGACGGGGGTAAGAGGGAGAGATCAACCAAAGGACTTGTATGCATGCATATAAGCATAACCAATGGACACAGACATCAGGGGGGTGAGGGTATGAGTGTGGCGGGGAGAGAGGGGGCAATGGGGGGATAAGGACACATATTTAATACCTTAATTAATAAGGAAAAAATAAATTAAAAAATACTTAAAGCTGAAGAAATAGATAAAACTCTCGTGGGAACACTGCTATAGCAAATAATACATTTTGAGGAATGAGCCTTCGGTGCGCTGAGGGGATTTGTGGGCATGCCTGTATGTAAGCATGTGTGACAAAATAAGGAGAGTACTGGTGAAACAAAACAGAAAGTATAAAAGAGGTGTTTTCTGAAATACATTTCTCTAAAAATTAAAGCAAGCTTGTGATATTCATTTAAAGATTGTGCTACCTCTATTGATCCTCAGCACAAAAAAGAATATGAAATAGGGTTGAAGAAAAGAGATATTTGTGTCTCATTATATTTTCTGCTTTAACACAATCATTTTGTAGAGAAAAAACACCACACATTTTATTTATTTTACCTATCAGTTAAAAACAGGTGGTAAATGTATATCAGAATATGTCCTATGCGTGAGAATATGAAAATGTTGGATATAGCAATATTCAAAGTTATCTGTGCAGTTTTTCTATATTATTGGTTTTACTGTCTCACTATAAGGAAAAAAAAAGAACTGTAAGGAGAGTTTCTAGGATGTGATTTTATAATTTATACTAGAGGCCCAGT
>NW_006295824.1:3030196-3052218 GCF_000327345.1 Myotis davidii | reverse complement strand
CGTCACTGAAGCAAGCAAGCCTCATGTTAGCTTCCAGCTGCCTGGCTGCCGGCCGCCATCTTGGCTGGCAGTTAATTTGCATATCGCCCTGATTAGCCAATGGGAAGGGTAGCGGTCGTACGCTAATTACCATATTTCTCTTTTATTAGATAGGATATGCCAAGAACTAGTGATGTATATCTGTTATGCAATGATAACATAAAATGTTTAGTCATTTTTAGAGTCTAGGGTTAAAGATCAGGCATTTTTTTTCAATGCCATAATAAAGAAGGAACAGAAACTCACATAGGGTGTCCCAAAAGAATGTGTACACATTTTAACAGCTGATAACTCTTAATTTTCACTCCTTTTCAGGTTTAACTGATTTTAAATAATGGGTTAAGCCAGGCTAAGATTTGAACAATGAAAACTTATCCTAAAGTGCCACTAGACTTTTTTTTATGGGGATACATAAAAGTTAAAGTTTATGATACAAAGCCTGCAACAGTCTATGAATTGAGGATACACAAATACTGAACAAAACTATTCTTGATGTTTGTGATTCCATTGCTATTCATTATCAGCAGTTCCTGGACCAGAACTGCCATCAGTTTGAAAACAGGCACTGACAAAAAAAATTTATATTCATTTCTGTAATTCTTTTAAATTTTGAAAATGTACTGTATGTTAATAAACACCAAGTTTATAATCATGTAAAGTGCTTATACATTGTTTTGGGAAAACCTGTATTAACACTAAACACATGGTTCATATAGACTAAATTCATCCATTCAACCTTCAGGAGCCTTTAGAATGTGCAACTGTGTAAAGTCTTCAGTGTATGAATGATGTCATCTTTTTTTTTTTTTAAATATATTTTATTGATTTTTTACAGAGAGGAAGGGAGAGATATAGAGAGTTAGAAACATCGATGATGAGAGAAACATCGATCAGCTGCCTCCTGCACATCTGTGCCCGCAACCCAGGTACATGCCCCTGACCGGAATCGAACCTGGGACCCTTCAGTCCGCAGGCCAATGCTCTATCCACTGAGCCAAACCGGTTTTGGCAAATGATGTCATCTTGAGGAACATAAGATTTAGTTGGGCAGACAAGTGGAAAAGGATAAAGAGAAAAACTGGCTATGAGCATAGAAATAAGAACACTAATTCTGCTTGAGAAAACTGGCAAGGGCTTCTTTGAAGATATTAATTTTGGGGGGGAGCTTAAAACATGAAAAATGTTTGCTGGTTAGAAAATAATATTAAGAGTACTTTCTGCTTAATCTTGAAACTAAAGTTTTGCACATTCATCTATTGCTTAAGAACCTGAAGATCAAGGTTTATAGATAGTTTTCTAATAATTAAAAAATTATGTGTATAATATATACATATGTATAAGATAGTCTTATTATTTTAGTGAACATTTCATTACATTAAATATTTGATGCTCATTAATTAGTCATTGAATTAATACTTAAGCATTAAATATTTTAAAATGTTGAATTTCAAGGGAAAATTCAGTAGAAAGGTTTAATCAGCTTTAGGTCACCTAATATTAATTAATTCAGCTGGGCTTTGATTTTAAAGAATATGGGTCAATGTGTACTATAAATTAACTAAATACAGGGAATGAAATTGTCTTTTGAAAGGGTGTGAAATTCGGGGACATCATCTGAAATACCATACAGTGGATTCTTTGTGTTTATTCATATAGTTACTCAGAAATCTGAATAGTATGATTATGTATAAAAGGGGAATTCAACCTTCTAAAATACCTTTTGGAAAGTAAGAGCCAGTAGGTGTACTTTTATAAAATTAGAAATCTTAAAGCTACTGAACTTAGAAGATAAACCTACTAAAGAATAAAAATGACTACTTTATAAGACAATGTTTATAAAATGCTGACTAATATGGAAACAATTTGTTCTGTAAAACTTTTACAGTATAAATAAAAAGAACAAAAATTGTAACTTAGATGTGTGACAAAATGCCTGTTAATATTTAGAAGCACATGACTTATTTGGTATGAACTCTTACTGAATCCTTTCTTAGAAGATTGATCATATTATCATACCAAAACTTGGTCAATTAACAACCGATTTTTTGATATTGTTACCATCTGTGGGTTGACTGGGCAGTTTTGCAGATCTATGCGAGGCTTGCTTGCTCTCAGCTTGCCTCCTTCGTGAATCTATAGTCATGGGGCAGTTTGGCTGAGGGCGGACTCCTAGGATAGCCTCACATGTCCCCTGGTTGGCTACCTGTCTGCTGGGACAATGGGTGTCTCAGAGCCAATGGTCACCCACCAGGTAGAAAGCCTGGGCTTATTCTCATAGTGGCCTGGCAGCAATCCAAGGGAATGAGCTGACGCCTGTAAGACCTCATGAGACATTTGCCTCTTCCACTGGAGGAAGTTCGTCAAAAGAAGCAAGAAAGCCAGCCTGGGTTCAAAGAGCGGTAAAATCACACATGTTCCATTTCTTGATAGGAAAACCCCAAATTTCCCATTGCAAATATGAGTGATTACAGGGAAGGGACTTATTTCAACCATTTTTCAAGCAATCTACCATTTTATGCTATTTAATATTTATGTTGCTTTCTACATTTTTCGAAATATATTGAAGTCAGCAGACTATAGTTTATGGTCAACTCTAATTTTGAAACTGTTCATCTGACTTATATAATGCAGAAAACGTGATATGGGTTATAAAACAAATATACCCTGGCATTGTGTGGATTTATTTTTTAAATCAGAGTTTAACTTTCAACATATGAGTAAGAAGACACAAACACTAACCAGAGTTTGAGATGGACCATGATAGTCTTCTGTACACAAAGGGCACCTGCATCATCTCATATCTAGAAGTTCACCTACAGCAGATAAAACTAAACATTTGTAAAAATATAATGATTTCATAAAGAACTAGGCTATGTTACACAGATATAAACTAGCAACTTATAATTTTTTAAATTGATTTCAGAGAGATAAAGGAAGAGAAAGAGAAACATCAATGATGAGAATCATTCATCAGCTGCCTCCTGCACATCTCCCACTGGGGATCAAACCTGCAACCCAGGCCTGTGCCCTGACCCAGAATCGAACAAAGACCTCCTGGTACATGGGTAAATGCTCAATCACTGAGCAACGCTGGTTGGGTGAGACTGTACATTTTGAAAAGGGTTTTAGAGACATAAAAATTTATGCCTTCATATAATTTTATATTATTTTCTAACCCAATATAGATGAAATTAAGCTTTACTATGATAAAAAGTATATATATTCTACAAATTATTCTCACGACCAGGAATGAACAATTGAACAGTGAGTATGTGCTTGATAGTGAGGAAGAAGCTCTTATTCATTTCTTAGGGATTTTTCTTTATCAAGAAACACAAAGCAATTGGATTATAGGCAATTAAATGGACATACCAGTATACTACATATTTTATGTATTAAAATGCTACTAAAAATAGCAACGCTTTGTATTAGGACTATAACATTTCATATGGATTTCACAATACCACATTAAGGGTGGAGAATATTTTATCCACATTTATACAAGAGTAAATCAAGCCTCAAAGAAGTGCATTTTTTTTCCCTAAGTTCACATGGTCAATAATTAGCAATACCAGATTTAGCAATCTGACTCTGAAGCTCTATTCTTAACTGTTATATCACTGCTTTGAATACTGCAGAATAATACTGAGGTACACTAATTAGCTTTTTTTATATTTTGGTCTTGGTCTGCCTATGCAATATTCAAATTTGGCTAAAATAAAATGATTTAAAAAATACCTAGTGTGTACACAATTAATTTATGCATCGACAATGAACACATACATAAGTACATTCTGAGGCAATTGGACTTTATATTTGCATCCTTTTACTTCCTCTACTCTTTCTTTTCTATTTTAAAATACCTTGTCTATATATTGCATTTGAAAAAAATTCATACATTTTTTTCTGACCTACCTTCTACTGTATTGACTCATCTATTATGTCTATTAATTATATACATCCACTGAATTTCAAATATTTCCTCTTTTAAATTTATAATATGAATGTTTCTTTTTCAATTTCATATATATATGAATATATATATATTCATTGGCCTCTGCTCAAGGAGGCGCTGAAAAAAAAGAAGAAAAGAAAAGGAGAAGCTGGGAGTTTTGGCCCTCAGCCCCTCACGCAGACTGGCCACATCCCCATGGGGTGAGGGTCCCCACTGGGGGGCTTGACCAGCCTGTAAACAGCCATCAGCCCCTCATCCAGGCTGGCCAGGCACCCCAGTGGGGACCCCCACTCTGAAGGGGGTGTGGCCAGCCTGAAAATGGCCCTCAGCCTCCCACCCAGGCTTGTCAGGCACCCCAGTGGGACCCCCACCCTGATCCGGGACACCCTTCAGGGCAAACCAGTGGGCCCACACCCGTGCACCAGGCCTCTATCTTATATAATAAAAGGATAATATGCAAATTGACCCTAACAGCAGAACGACTGGAAATTACTAGTCACTATGATACACACTGACTACCAGGGGACAGATCTCAATGCAGGAGCTGCCCTCCCCTGATGGTCAGTGTGCTCCCACATGAGGATCTCAGCTCAGCCACAAGCCAGGCTGCCAACTGCCGGCACATTGGTGGTGGTGGGAGCCTCTTCCGCCTCCTCAGTAGCGCTAAGGATATCCTACTGCAGCTTAGGCCTGCTCCCCGCTGGCAAGTGGACATCCCCCAACGGCTTCTGGGCTGCCAGAGAAATGTCTAACTGCCAGCTTAGGCCTGATCCCCCAGGGAGCAGACCTAAGCCAGGAGTAGACATCCCCCAAGGGGTCCCAGGCTGTGAGAGGGCACAGGCTGGGCTGAGGAACCCCCCTACACGCCCCAAGTGCACAAATTTTTGCGCACTGGGCCTCTAGTTGTAATATAAAAGCAGAAGCATATTTTAGCCTTTCCTTTTGTAGTTATATTTGTTTGCAATTGTGTTTGTTTAGCTGAAGTCAAGTAAAAATTTGCTGTTCTATAAAACATATGTCCTAGTTGAAAATGTATACAAATTAATGCCTTTGTTCCTCTGAATTTTGGAGTTTTATGAGTTACAATATTTCATAAACATATCATATATATTCAATTTCATATTTTATGGTTTTAAACATAGCCTGGCTGTTTCATTTCATATCTGTTAAGCCTAATATCTCATACATGTACAGTTCTCTTCTTGTGTACGTTATTTCTGCTTAATATTAATCAGAGCGTGTAGTTTCTTTGTGTGTGTATATGTGATAATCTTTGATTCTGTGATGGACATTACATCTCAAAAATTATTTGAAGTAATTATTTGAGATATAAAATGAATATACATTTCTCTAGACGAGTGTGCCCTTGGTTCTGCAAAGTTCCTAGAGACACTACTAATCCAGTGACTTATATAAAATTTAAACTTAATATCAGAAATTCACCCAGAGCTTTCATATTGTGTGGGTTTTTCTGTGAGTCACTCTTATATCAAGGGTTTACCCCTTAGCAGTCTAGTCTTGTTTGGGAGAGCGTTTCCTTCCAGGCTCGCCACTTGCACAAGCCCTAGGATACTTCAATTCCACTTGTCCTCTGAGGCCATCAAACTATTATTTTTCCTTAATCTGCATCTACACAATGGAATACTATGCTGCAGTAAAAAAGAAGGATTCTTACTATTCGCAACAGCATGGATGGAACTGGAGAGCATTATGCTATGCGAAATGAGAGAGAGAGAGGGAGAGAGAGAGAGAGAAAGCCTTTGGAGCAAAATGTGGTATTTGTTCTTGTTTCTAGTATTTCTTCACTTTTCAGTTTAACTTGGTCAATGTTTACTGTCGCATCATTATTTTCATACTTTAAAGATTTTTAGAATTAGTTAACCAAGGATTTATCATGGTTTGTTTTTTAGTAATTTTAGTTGGTAAATAATTTTAATTACCTAACCTGCCATTTCAGTAATTGTAAATTTCTGACTCATATACTGACCAAGAGACATATTGAAAGAAGACAAGAATTACTTATACGTCTGATCTCTGTGAAAGGGGAGAATGGGACTAGTGCCAGAGAGGAAAAGAGAGAGTGAAGAGAGACTGGAGACTCCAATGACAGATGTAGACAACTTCATACTTTTGATAATTAAGTTCATCTATGCTTTGGAATGAATTTCTCCTTGGATTTAAATATTTATAGAATTACAGTCTTGTTTTAAAAAGTTGAGTGTTAAATGTTACTCTACAGTTGCATGGTGAATTAATTAAACTAATTGAATGTCTTACTTAGAAGGCTATTCATGGTTTCTATTTGTCTGTTAACAACCAACTCTTTTTATTTGTAATATTCATAGATTTAAATTAGGCAAATTTTCAGATCTTGTTTTCTGCTTACGTCAAAGAGCAGTGAAAGTACATCTGTTTAGAAATGCAGAGCAGGGTGACCAAATTTTTATGACACATACAGCGGCCTCTTAATAAGTTACTTAATACTTGTTTTAACTTATGGATTTTTATATTCCTATAAGCTATTAATAAAAGAGAAATATTATAGAGAGTTGAGCTAACATTAAATATAAGGATATGAAATATATTTAAAGAACATTCTCCTTTTATGGCCTGCTGGTAGAGGTTAAGAAGACTAAGAAAATATGATTGTCTTTCTGATCTCAATAAATGGGACATAAAAAGTCCTGATTGATCAAATAATATTTTAAATATAAGAACAATAACCTCAGCAAAGTAGCAGCATTAACCCCTGTGAAAGCCCAGGGATTGGGTGCTGGCTGCCCAGGAGCAGCACAGTTCTGACATGAATAGAACCAAACAAAAGCCAGGCAAGTGCCCTGCCTCAAAACAGAACTAAGTGGAAGGGTGGCTTTTTGATGCCATTGACATTTTGTTTCAGAACTATTTTCAACTCAGAAAAACTTGACTACTAATAAACTCATGCTTGATTTATTATGGGTATTTAATTACATTATTACTAGACTAGAGGCCTGGTGCATGGATTCTTGTAACAGTGGGGTCTCTCAGCCTGTCCTGAGTCTTCTCACAATCAGGGGCCCCTCAGGGGATGTCAGAATGCTGCAGGCCAGACAGGGATCAGGCCAAAATCAGCAGTCCAACATCCCCTGAGGGATGTAGTAGTGCACGAAGCAGCCGGTGGCCGGGGAGGAGCCCAAGCCCGGGCCTGGCACCACACAGCTCCCACTCATCCCGGCCCTGCTGTGCCTGCTGCCGCTGCCGCTTGGTAGCACTGCTATGGAGGCAGGAGAGGCTCACACTGCTCTGCTGCAGACGTGGGAGAGGCACCCACCACCGCCACGTGCTCCCCAGCCATGAGCCCAGCTTCTGGATGAGCGGCACTCCCCCTGTGGGAGCACACTGACCACCAAGGGACAGCTCCTGCATTGAGCGTCTGCCCTCTGGTGGTCAGTGCACATCATAGTGACTGGCTGGCCAGTCATTTGGTCATTCGGTCACTTAGGCTTTTATATATAGAGATTTTTAAAACAGGATAAATATACCCTTGGCTAGGTATATAATGAGCACTGTGAAAGCATCTGGCACTGCACTTGCTGATATGTGTACCTTTTCTGCTGTAAGAGAGAAGAGTGGCATGGGCTCCGTGAAGAAGTTTGGGGTATGAGCTTGGAGACACTTCCTTTACTAAACCCTAAAGTCTTTCCCGCCCTTGATCTTGTTTCATTGCTATGGAAGAATAATGCACATTGGCTTTATACTGTACAGAAAAGCAGCTCAGGTTTGGGTTCAGGTTATAGATTTGTCAAAAGCACAAAGAAGTAAGTTTAGAAATCTCAGAGCAAGGATCTAGCAAAGACATGCCAGGAAAGACTCCTTGGTCCTGCTGAGAAGCATGTGTGGACTCAGTATCATGCAGTGGTAAAGAATGCCGAATCAGGCTTGGAATGCTGGCCTTGCATTCATGAGCTATTTGATCATGGGCAGGTAGTTAACCTGGCCTCAAGTCCATCAACAGAATAATAAAAATAATACCCACTTCATAATTTAGCTGTTGTTATTGCTTGTTGCTTTCTTTAGAATAATGCCTAGTATATACAGCAAGTGCTCAGTAAATGTGAGGTATACACAAGGATACATGAGAGGTATTCATAAGTACAAAATGATTGTCTCAGCACCAAAGTCAGGGAGCCATGGAAAATGCAATTGCTATTAGCCCACTTTTCTTTACTTAAGATACATTCTGCTATATTTCTATTAAAATTATGAAGCTGGCTATATTTCTAAACTAAAATTTACCGTATTTGCCGGCGTAGAAGACGACTGGGCGTATAAGACGACCCCCTCTTCCGCACACCTTCCACACACCAAATAGAAGGTAAAACAATATCAGATTTGATTTTAACATTTTAATTTATATTCAAATGCTTATGACATGCAGGAAAACTGTCACAAGGCTGTATGTAATCAAACATATACATAAAACAGTGCAAGTTTATTACCGGTAAACATACCGGTAATTCACTAAAGAAAACACACTCTATAGACTGGTACCGTAGATGCTTCTCAGGAACTCAGGCAAGCAGCCCACAACCTAGAGGGACTGTCAATGATAGAAGTAAGATAACAAATAGAGGGAGAGAGCAAGTGCCGGGCAAGGCCCTAGCAAGTTTGCTGGCGTGACAGTTTCACCGTAAAAGCCTTCAAACTCCTCTTCATCATCTGATATTCAAAGTTCATCAACGACATCTTGGTGCCATGATAGGGATGATAGGGGTTTGACTGGTCGACATTTTCTATGCTGTACTGTCCAATGGGGCAGTATTGTGGTTGGCTGTTGGCTGTATACAAAGCCTGATTTGATTGGTCCCTGCTGCCTGTTTGCCCGCCCTGTCACTATAGCAGTCTGGTCCACCCTTGCATCAGCATCTCCCTGGGACCTCACTAGTGCGCAAGTGCGAGCTCTTCAACATTCTAACAGGCACCATGATAGCGCAAAATCGCGAATCTTCAATGCATATGTAAAGAAATATACGGTAACCTGAATTTACCACACTAGCAACATCGCCTAACAGCCGAGCATACACCCAGCAGCGCTGCTGATGCCTGAACGGTATGTGGAATGACGTGGGCGGGCATCGGGAGGCCACTATGGCACGGGGCAAGCACTATCGGCAGTCTATCTGAAGTGTACCTGGCGTATAAGACGACCCCCCACTTGGAGGCATATTTTTCAGGGCCAAAAAATCGTCTTATACGCCGGCAAATACGGTAAACAGAATGTGTTCCCTTAATGTTTTTTTATTCCAAAATTGGATACATATGAAGAATTAGAATTAAAATAATTCGGGTTCCAATTACACTGCAATGAAAAAAAACAAAAGCTTCTTGAACACACACTAATTGGAGCAATAAGAAGTAATTTTATTTAGGTAGAGTTTCTTTTTACTACTTCCAAAGTCATTCTCTAGTACTATAACCACAAAAACTGTTTCCTGAAATGGCTTAATTCAGAGATGTCTGAGACACTGATTGATTGTTCTGTGTAAGGAATAATAGATTCTATTTTTGTACCATCTCTTTAAAAGAAGTTTCTCTTGTTTCCTTTAAGAGATAAAACTTTAACGGGTCAAAATATGCTTTGAAGTGCCTGGCAATGCCTGCAGTGTGTCTATTGAAAGCTGATGAACTGATTTAATTACATACATCACATTTTCAGCTGAAGAACCAATTCCCAGAGTCCTAGATTCTCAAAGCTGGATGGGAACTTTTTCTCCTTTCGCCCTTCTTCTATCCATGCCCTTTGCCCTGTAACTTTTTAGCAACTTTTAGTTGTGGACAGGATGGCATTCTCTCCCCCTTGATGCTGGGCTCAGCCAAGTGTCTTGTTTGTTTTGGTCAATGACTGTAATCAGATAAAAATGCAAACAGAAGCTTAAAATGGGTGTGTGCAGCAGGGCTCACAGTTTGGGGACTCTGCTGTCTCCACAAAGCCTTATCCCTCTGGGGAGGAGGAGAGAAAGGGGGAACTAAGCTGAGTCTTCCCAGTTCTCCAACCAGAAGACAGCTTAGGTCAGTCAATAGTCACGAACCCCCAGCCTGTGAATTGCAGTCGCCTATCCAGCCCTTGGCAAGTCCTAGAATTGTAAACATGGTATATACCACAGATTTCATGATGGTTTGTTTTTCAAATTACTGTAGTAACTAACATCTGATACATTACAGTCAAATATCCACCTATTTTCCTTAGACGGGTATGGCCATCTGAAATAAGTATATAATATGAATTATCCAAATTAACCTATGGAATGTTAGCATACCCAAGCTTGTTGAGTCATGGAGAAGATAATACAAACTTCTGCAAAGATTTGTGTTTTTATAAAGGTTACTTCATTGACTGATTCTACTAAGTACTGCACGGTATGATATTCAATGCTCAAGCAAAATAATTTAGAAAACCTGGTTATCAATACATAATGGCTTTCAACTTATATATTCTGTCATAACATACCTAATATTATTTCTGTATTTTCATTGATTTCATAGAGAAAGGAAGAGAGAGATAGAAACCTCAATGATGAGAGAGAAACATTGATTGGCTGCCTCCTGCACACCCCCTACTAGGGATGGGGCCCACAACCCAGGCATCTGCCCTCACCTGGAATCAAACCACCATGACCTCCTAGTTCAGTGGTTGGCAAACTCATTAGTCCACAGAGCCAAATATCAACAGTACAACGATTGAAATTTCTTTTGAGAGCCAATTTTTTTAAACTTAAACCATATAGGTAGGTACATTGTTATTAACTTAATGAGGGTACTCCTAAGGCTTAGGAAGAGCCACACTCAAGGGGCCAAAGAGCCGCTGTGGCTCGAGAGCCACAGTTTGCTGACCACGGCCCTAGTTAGCTCACAGGTCAATGCTCAACCACTGAGCACACCAGTGAGGCTTATTTCTGTATTTTGAAATAAGACACAAAGACATCCTTGCATTCAAATTTCACATAGAAAGTCTGTGTAAAAATCAAAAGGTTATTATAGCCAGAACTAATAAAAGCACTTCAATGTGCAGAGGCAATTTTCCCCCCTACATCTGGGTCATGTGCCTTCACCTAGTGCTTCATCAAGGACACGCAGACATTTCCCCATGTTAAACTTAAAACACAGCTTTTTATTATTATTTATGCAGAGCACACCATGCATGTAGAAGAGAAGGCTACTTGTCAAGTGTGATTTAGGAACCTGACAATGCCTGAGACTGGTCCTGAATATCTCTCACTGTCTTCTTGTAAAGCTTGAATTATACCTGTCAGAGTCACTCCTATGGGTAAAATCACTGTTCTTTAAAAATCCCTTAACAATATTTCTATGAGAAATAATATGAACTGTTTAGCCCCTGCATATTAACAAGCATCTCTTCTATCACTTTGGGTGCTCAATAGGAGAATGGCCTCCCCAAAGATGCCTACATGCACATCCAGAACCTAGGGTACATGGCAAAGCTGAATTACAGCAGCATATGGAAGTAAGTTTCTAATCGGCTGACCTCAACAGAGAGACAATCATATTTGCTTAGCTGAGCCCAATGTAATCACAAAGCAGAAGAGGCAGGGTCAGAGCAAAGCAATGTAAGAGACTCAGTAGTCATTGCTGGCTTTGAAGAAAAAATCCAACAGACCTCCAGCAGATGGAAATGGCAAGAATGTGGTCTCCCTGAGGACCTGCAGAAAGAACCGTGGCTCTGGCAACACCTTTATTTCAGCCAGTAAGACCCGTTTTGGAATTCCAACCTCCAGAAATGCAAGATTATAAATGTGTGTTGCTTTGAGCCACTAAGGTTGTGGTAATTATTTAGCAGCAATATGAAACTAATATACATGGGGAAAGGGAAAAAAACTGAGGGAATAGTTCACAGTTTAGGTAACCGTTGGCAGAGGTGTGTGAGGGGGTATATGACATTGGCAGAAATTTGAGAAAAGGTCTGAACTGTGGTTGCCTGGCTCAAGGCCAAACACAGAAAGGATTTAGCATGGCTTTGGGTGGCTATTTCCTGTAGTATTTTTAGGAAGATGAACAAAGAAAGCAGCAAAGGCTGTTCTGAAAGGGTAAGAAGTATGACTGAATGAGCTGAAAATATAAAAGAATAATTACACTTAGTGGGCAGCATTGTGGGAAAAGAAACAACTCACACTTATGCACACACAAAAAGACACACACACACACATACACACACGCCAGGTTTTTAAATATACTGCTTACACTAGCTGTGCATTTAATTTTTTTAAAGGCTATAATATACTTGTATAATCCATGTATGCCCTGTAATACTTGTATAATCCTTCTTGGATTATACAAGTATTACAGGGCATACATTTTGTATTATTATGAGATAATTAATCTACAAAATAACTCTAAAAATAGATATTGTTATGCTTCTGATCTTTTAGATTATGACATTAAGATCAGGAAGGTAGAGGAATTCTTCCAAGGTTTCACAATTGTTAACTGGGAAAGCCAGGCTTCAAAGTCCAGGTTTGAGGACAGCTCTGGCTTATCCAAGGAAGTCTAATTATGGAAAATATGGAGCTCCCAGGTGTCCACAGATAGAAATTGGTAGGCCTGGGATATTAAACAAAAACTCTCCAGACTATTTATTCAATCTTAATAAATACAATTTATCGCTGTCTGCTAGGAATTGTAAATATATGAAGATAGACACATAGTAATAAGTTATGTCCACAGCAGAGATTAAATGGCACAGGAGAATGACTATATTATTGAAACTCGGTAGGTGAAAACTTTCTCAGATAGCTATTTAATGACCGACACTATGAACTCGTCTTCTTTTCCCCAAATATGGTAAAATAAGCAAATGAATTCCTTAATTTATATGACATCATTGACTATTCTGATAGCAAATGTTTAAACTTTGCTTAGTAGTGCATAACAAATATTTGATAATGGCCCTAATCCATTTAACCATTGATCGGGTTCACTTTTTTGTCCCTAGCTATACTGCTCTGTTTCAAAGGTCATTCACTTTGTAACCTCATGCCAAAAACTCCCCATGGAAACTCAGCTCTGGTCTCCCTCTGTCAAACGTAGGTAAACCACTCACAGGGTCCCTGGCTTCTGTTTCCTCCTTGACACCTAAAGACATTGGGGAGTGCATCCTTGTTTCCCCTTGGCAAACTGGGATTACCATGAAATTGGTCAGAAATATTATGTGCATTATGTTTTTGTTTCTCTCTTCTTTTCCAATACTCACGAAAGATGAATGTGGACAAAATGGAAAGTGTCCAAAGAAAAGACAGAACAATTATTAAAGTGGGGTGATTTATGAACAAAAACTAAAGGAAGTGAATCTAGTCCAGCACAAGAAAGGCTGAGAGAAAAGTGAGTAATTGTTTTCGAGTATACAGTAAATAGTTATTATGTAAATACTAATCAGCTAACATCAATAGACATAGATCTTCAGTGGTTCCCTGTTTTAGTATAAAAATATACTACAGAGGGAAATTTACCTTCATTACCACCATCCCTTTCCCCCCCATGTTAGCATGCTTATAAACAGAGAACAAGGTAATGATGCTTTGAGGCACTGAGGGAAGGGATTGGCAGGGTTGTTCAGGCAGGAGAAAGGACTGAGGATATCAACTGTATCAAGGTAGAATAGCTTTGGCTGCACCTCGATATAACTTTGCCTAAGTAATGACAATACTTTCTTACAGAACCAGAATGCAGGGTAGCTCAAAGCTGTTGGATTCTATGGAACAGAGATATCATCAAGGCCCTATTTCCCTCCTATCTCTCTGTTCTGCTGTTCTCCTCATGTAGCTTAGCTTCTTTAAAGATTGTCAATGGCTGCTGTATTCCCAGGCATCACATTCAGATGCTTCTTAAGGAGCAGAAAGGGGGCCTACTTCTTTGGTGTCTTTTATTTCAAAGACCTTCAAAAACGTGCACCTACTTATGGGTCAGAATTGCATTGAATGCCCACATCTAAGTCAATCATTGGCAAGAAAAAATCAAGTACTGTTATTGATTTATACTTACCCTGAGTCACCTTCTATACAAGCTGTGCAGGAGAGGATAGATTCCCCAAGTTTTTACTTCTCTGTTAGAAAGCAGAGATAGTTAAAACCTTAAAAGCATGAACATTGGCTAAGTAGTTATTTATAAACAGGAAATAAGGACAAATTGGTAGCTGTAAATATAACTTTCTTCCTGCTAGATATATCTTCTAATAAAATTTAGAGATCTTTTTTTTTTAATATTTTTTTATTGATTTCAGAGAGAAAAGAAGAGGGAGAGAGTTAGAAACATCAATGATGGGAGAGAATTATTGACAGGCTACCTCCTGCACACCCCCACTGGGAATGGAGCCTGCAACCCTGGTATGTGACCTGATCAGAATCAAACAATGATCTCTTGGTTCATAGGTTGATATTCAACCACTGAGCAACACTGGCTGGGCGAGATTTCTTAGATTAAATTCTTACTAGGTGACAGGCAATGCTCTAATTATTATACCTGCATTAACGCACTTAATCCTCACCATTACCATGTACCATTATTATCTGTTTCACAAGCAGATACTTGAAACATAGAGAAGTTAAGTAAGTAGATTGAAGCCTCACATTAATCAATACCAGAACCAGGATTTGAACCCAAGTATTTTGGTTCTGAAACCAAAGACTCTCAAAGACTCACTGTGTTATATGTCAAGTAGCATCAATATATATATGCCCAGCAACCAGAACGGTGGAATGACCAGAACAACCAGAATGACCAGTGGCTATGACGAGCACTGCGGCAGCCAACCAGCTTGATCAGAGCCCCGATCGCCCTCCCCCCGCCCACTTCCCAGCAGACCTGGGCCCCTAATTGGTTCCCAACACCCTATCGAGGGTTGGGCCAGCCGCCAATCACCCATCTCCCCCACCCCCAGTCAGTCACCCCCACCCTGATCATGGGCTGGGCTGGCTGGCCAATGGCCCATGGCCCCTCCCCTGAGACAGCCAGGCCCGCTGGACCCCACCCTTATACATATTTGTGCACCAGGCCTCCAGTATAGGTATATGTATTTAGTAGTCTTATTTTATGTAGGATTTCAATTAAATAGTTGAGAAGAGGAAGATCCTTTGGTTTTCAAGGTTTGAGCTAAGGCTTATTTTGGATTAATATTTTTGTTTCCAAAGGCTAAAAAACGTGTAGGAAATGTAAGAAATGTTTGCTAGAGGACATTAGAGACAGAACAAGATAGTGAAGAATTACTGATCTAGGATCTAGACAACATCCTGGAGAGGAATTTTGGCATTTATGAACTTTATTCCCTTTAGGGTATATTCTGATCCCAAAGTGGGTGGCTCTGAGGATGAGAAACCTAGAAGCCCATTTGAAAGCCTCACTGGACACAAGGGATAAGGTGGGTGTCCAGGGCCTACAGGGCTCTAGTGGCACCAGAAAGACTGCATCCTGAGAGTTAAGTAAAACAAGAAATCACACAAAAATTCACAGGGAATTAATTTTAGTTGCAAGTAATCTCCACCTCCTGAAATTGGATGAAGAAGACCCTAGAGAGCTGATGTTGCAAGGTACCTGGTGTGAGCCAAGGCAAAACTCTGTAATAAGATGTCATTCTGCCGAAACCAGTTTGGCTCAGTGGATAGAGCGTCGGCCTGCGGACTGAAGGGTCCCAGGTTCGATTCCGGTCAAGGGCATCTACCTTGGCTGCGGGCACATCCCCAGTGTGCAGGAGGCAGCTGATCGATGTTTCTCTCTCATCGATGTTTCTGACTATCTCTCTCCTTTCCTCTCTGTAAAAACCCAATAAAATATATTTTTAAAAAATATATGTTATTCTACTTATATATAAAATCAAATTATTTCTATCCTAATTTTGAAAATACAATGGTGAGCAAACTGTACAAAAATAAGCAGGCAAATAAGGAGTAAGCCGACATAAAATAGAAGGAGCAGAAACCACAGATAATGGAAACAAATACACAGGGGAGCAGATAGTCACCGATATTAGGAACACAGTAGATAGGCTCAAGAGTAGATTAGTATGAACTTATCCGTTTTCCATAGCTGCATGACAAATTACCACCAAAACTGTGGCTTTAAAATAGCACCCAATGCTGTTCTCCTAGCTCTGTAGGTCAGAAGTCTGGGTGTGGCTGGGTTGTGTCCTTTCTGGAAGCTTTGGGGGTGAATTCACTTCCAGACTCATTCAGACTGTTGGTCCAAATTCCATTCCTTGTGACTGTAGGACTGAGGACACCATTTCCTTGCTAGTTGTCAGACAAGCGCTGCCCTAAAATACTAGAGGACTCTGTCTGGCCCATGTGGATCCCTATAATTCAGAGCTAGCAAAAGCAGGTCAAATCTTTTTCATATTTCAAATCCCTCAACTTCCTCTTTAGCAGCATCTCTCTTTTGCCTAACCTTTCCTGTCTCCTTTTCTGCTTTTAAGGGTTCATGTGATTCAATTGGGCCAATCAGATAAGGCAGGATAATCTCTTAATGTTAAGGTGCATAACTTCCTTTCCATCTGCAAAGTCCCATTTGCTAGGTAATAATGTAAAGCATTCACAGGTGCTAGGGATAAAGGCATGGACATGTCAGAAAACATCCTTCCTATTACAACAACTGAAGGGAGAATTATTTTCAGTAGAAAATATGAACGTGAAATTTTAGAAAGACAAACAGATGAAATATAAATCAGGTAGAGAGTATACCAAACATTTCATTAAATTCGTATAAGAAAAGGAAAGGGAAGCAATCTTTGAGAACTTGGTGTTTAAGAATTTTCCACACTAGGAAAAGGCATCAAGACTACTCTTAACCCAAAGCAAAGGAAAGTGAAGGAAAACCATGTGTAGGCACGCTTTAATAAGACTGAAAACAGAGATATTTCTAAAAGGAGGATAAGGAATAAGGATTTATATTCAGGGGCAACAATAATAAAGACTTGATTTCCCAGCATAAAAAAAATAATAACTGAAGTGAGTAAAACAACTGCCAAACTGATTTTCAAACAGCAAAAATCTTCAAAAATGAAGATGAATATCTCTTAAAAAAAAAGAAAAAGGATAAATAACTAAAGCCTGATACTTGATATGAACTTGATTTGCAGTATAATTCTTCTACACTAGGCCAAATCCATTTATTAAAAAAGAAAGACTGAGGAAATTACAAAAAGATAAGAGAATAAGTGAATAAGAGAAAACAAATATGAAATAAACTTAACGAAGACTAAAGTTGATTTTTGAAAGGTTTAAGTAAATTAAATACATTATTGATAAAAATGAACAATAGAAACAAAGAAATTCACAATAAACTTTAGCAATAAAAGTCAGGAGATCATATAGTTTCTAGAGATATTTAAAAATATAAAGCAAGGATATTATGAACTTTAAGCCAGTAAATTTGAAAGGTTCGAGGCTACCCTCCAAGGCCTAGAAAAAACTTATCCTATCAAAATTCAAAGACAAAAAGAAGAAAACTGCATATCATATACTTCTACAAAGTATTAAATTTCAGTTATAAGCCATTCCTCAAAGATAACTTCAAGCCTTCAAACTCATTTGGCTTCACCAGAAAATCCTATCACACATTTAAGAAAAACACATTGCCTATTTGACACTTATTTCCAGAAAATAAAGGGGAAACACTTTTTAATCCATTTTATAAGGCAAGAAAAACTTCAATATAAAAATCTCTTAAGGATATGAAAATAAGGTAATACTCAGACAAGTTTCTCTGCATACCTAGATTCAAAAATCCTAAAGAAAATATCAATCAGTGTTGAAAAGATAAAAATTTTATTTAGGGAAATCAGTTACATTTCTAAAACTCATAACAAACAGAAATAAAACAAATATACCTCTTATAAATGAGATAAATTAATGTGGAAATATAGTATATGCCATAATCATTGACTGAAATAGTTAATATTTAAAAATGTCAATTGTCCCTGAACTGTTTTCTGCAAGAATAACAATTCCACTGACAATACTAAAAGGTTTTTTCGTTTATTTTGAGTAGCAATTGTCATGCTGATCTTGATATGATTATGGAAATACAAAGGGTGAAAAGTAGCCAAAATATTCAGAAAAAAAATATGAAGGAGGATTGGCTATAAATAATATAGAGATTTATTTTAAAACTCCAGTAATTTATAAGTGTGTATTGGCCCAGAGGTTGACAAGGAAAGGTAGTAAAATACTAGTGAATCCCAGGAATAGACAAATGATTATGTAAACATAATGCAGCATTGTACGATTGTTAGGAAAGACAAATCTTCACAAATTTTTAAATGCTATATTGACAAATTAGATACTTCTTACCCTTTTATCCCCAAAGATAAAAGAAGAGGAAAAATATAAACTTGAACCCAACTTAACATTCTAAAAATAATCAATTTCAGGTGGCTTTAGATCTAATATAAAAGCAATGCAAATCACTTACAGTTTAATGTAGGAGAATATCTTTATGATATAGATTCAAAAATATTTTTAAGACAGGTACAAAGTTACCAACCAGAAAGAAAAAGTGTGATTAATTATACTATAATAAAAATATGAATTTATATTTATCAGAAATATAATTAAAGAAGTGAAAGGCGAGCCAAGAGTAAGTATGATATTCTGACACATGTAATCAACAAATGTCATCTAAGGAAATAATTTATGAAGAACCCTTCCTTCCAACCAACCTACCCCAAAAGAAAAATAGTTCAGACTTGCACAGGCTCTTTACAATGGAGGATTTCCAAACGGAAATGCACTTGAACTAATTAGTCAAAAAGAGACATTCAGTCTCAATAATAAAGAAAATAAAAAATTAAACTACAAAGCAATACCACTACACTCTAACTACACTTGCTCAGAGGAGAAGTGATACAGCAGAAATCCATCTACAGTTTTATTGGCTAAGTAACTTAGTCAGATGACTTTGGTCAATAGTTTGGCAATTTATTTTTTCTGTATCTGGTGATACTCTTAATTACATACCCATTAGAGATACTTGCACATGTGCAGAGAACAACACGGGTGATTTTCCAAAATGTAACATTGAGTAGAAAAAAAAAAGAAACAGCCATTACTATCCATATCATAAAATTGGATTCAGTTTTATTTTTTAGGGACACATGCTTAAGAAAATAAAATTTTAAAAATAAGCCAAAAAGTGATTAGCACAGAATCAGAATGCTTTTTCTTTTAGCAGAAAGAAGTGAAATGAGTAGTGCTTGTGAGGGAAAGGAGTGGGGACACCTCTAATATGCAAGTAACTTTGCATTTTCTTGACATTGTTGATGACCACACTGTTATCTTGGAAGTAAATTGTTAAGTGTACGCTTCTATATGGCATTTTATTGGATATACATTTCTGTATTACCATCTATCACAATATACAGGAACACAAAAATAGATGAAAATGAATTTAAATCACAGTGGAGGTTTGGTTTACAACTGTGGAATGCTATACCAAACACTTTTAAAACTCAAAAAGTTACTTTCTAGTGAGTATTGGTTCTCCATCCTTGAAGTAATTACATATAGAAAAGTACTCCTTTTTTTATCTAATCAATTTTAGGATTATTTAAATCAAGTTGATTGAACCTTCACATACGTTCTAGATTAAAGGAATATTTTCCTTTGACAGATGTCAAAAGCTCTCCAATTAGACATTGATTATTTAACTTTTGTTTTGACTCCATTTCCTCAGCAATTATATAGCCTAATACTCATATTTTTATTCCACAGATGGGAACAGGTCATTTTATCTACGACTTATTGATTTTACACCATCACTATGTGAGTTTAATAGATCCTGTCAGTAGAATTTTCTGTCCCTCATTTTGAAAATGTTTGACTCTATGAAAGAGTAGGTGACAGCACTGATTTGTCTGTTATTCTGGAAGGATTTTCCCCTCTACTGTATTCCTTATGCTTATAGCATTTGTTGCTACCCAGCTAAAATGACAGTAGCTTTTACATGAATAGCTTATTTGGCACTGAAGTTATATTAATGTAAAGTAAATATATAGTGGCAAAGTTATAGATCTAGGGAACTCAGTAAAGAGTTACAGAGTTGGCATGAAGAGATGCCTGAATGGTACACGTGGTCTGCTAAGGGAACCACATGGGGAGCCAGTGACCCTTCTTACCACTTGAAGACACACTTAGTTAGGGAACCTCCATTAGAGACCTTTAGTGGAAAGCCTAGAAGAAGAAGCATGCCTACACATAGAAAATTTAATGAGCTCTGAGTTGGTGTTCTCCACCATAAACCAGTGAACAGGCACTTGTGAACAAGACCAGGCATTTGTAAAAAAAGACCCTACAGAAACAGTGGTTTGGGGTTGGTTGACACCCACAGTTAATAGTATTTGGGGATAATGAAAAGTTTAAAAACACATACTTGAGTGAAACTTGACATTAGTGAAATTTCACCTTCAATTACTTTAGAATAATAGAAAGAGAAAAAAAGAATATTATTGACTTAAATGTAAGTCCCATACTATTATGTTAGGGCTGCCATAACAGAATACACTCATGTGCCGCTTATCGGTGGGGATACATTCTGAGAAATATATTGTTAAGTGACTTCCTCTTTGTGCAAACATCATTGAGTGCACTGACACAAACCAGGATGGTATAGCCTACTACCATCTTCATTAGGTTCCAGACTTTTATACAACTGGTAGTACAGTAGGTGTGTTTACACCAGCAGCACCACACATAAGTAATGTGTTGCTCTACAATGTTGTGATGGTTATGATGTCACTAGGCCATATGACTTTTTCAGCTTCTTTATAATTTTATGGGACCACTGTCATATATATGGTCAGTTTTTTACCAAAACATCATTATCTGCACATGACTAATCTATAGACTGGGTGACTTAACCAAAATAAATTTATTTTCTCACAGTTTTGGAGGCTGGAAGTCCATGATCATGCTGTTAGGATTAGTTTCTAGTGATAACTCTCTTCTCCGTTTAAAGATAGCTTCCTTCTCACTGTCTGCTCATATGGCTTCCCTGTGCCTGTATGAAGAGAGACAAATCTCTGGTCTCTTGTTCTCCTTTTATCAGGCCGCCAGTTCTATTGGACTAGGGCCCTACCTTTATGGCCTCATGTAACCTTAAATATCTCCTTAAAGGTCCTATCTGTAAATGCATTGTCACACTGAGTTTAGGATTTCAACATATAAATTTTGGAGTGACAAAATACAGTCCATAACACCTAGAAACAAGAATAACAAAATTCTTTATCGCCTGAAATCTGATATGCATTTGAATATGATTATGCTAATATATTTCAATTTTTATTTATATAAAAAGCTTTCGGAGAAACTAAGATGACGGCATAGGTAAACACAGAGAAATTGCTGCCTCCTACAACAACGTCAAAAATACAACGAAAAGACAAAACGGACATCATCCAGAACTACAGGAAGGCTGGCGGAGTGGAAATTCTACAACTAGAAGGAAAGAGAAAAGCACACTGAGAGCCAGAGGAGCTGCAGAAGTAAAGTGCAGAGGTACGGAGACTCAAGTGTGCGGAATGGGGCTGGCACCTGAGGACACGGCTGTCTTTTTGAATCGGGAGGGAGTCACAAGCTCCCAACTGCTCTGAACTCTGGTTCTGGGAAGTCTCTGGGGACCCAGGACTCATACGGGGAGAAACTGGACTGTCTGGCAGCAGGCAGAACTCGGAACTTGAGGGAGGCTTTCCCTCAGAAGTGCCTGCAGCAATTATGGGAACACTGAGACACACGGCCCCTTAGGGCAGGGCTGAGAATCCACCATAGCTGCTTGCTCCGCCCGTTGATTCCCTAAGACCCCGCCCCACCCAGGCTGCGGCAGAGGCTTTTGCATATGAATGCCCTGGCCCTTTGCAACCTGAAAATTACCTAACAAATTGCAGCTGGGCCAGACAGACCCAGAACTTTCAAGAGAAGGCCCAAGGCCCCACAGCAGCTTGCATTGCTTCACAGCTGGGCCTCATCAGGGCACCTCCAAACTCCAAAAAAGGCAG
>NW_006295824.1:3019904-3028839 GCF_000327345.1 Myotis davidii | reverse complement strand
GCGGGGGGGTAACATGGGGATAAGGACACATATGTAATATCTTAATCAATAAAAAATATATTAAAAAATATAAAAAGCATTCAAGTTTTTTTGTATATACTTACTAAAATAGCTCAATAAAAATATTTCCCAAGCAATAACTTCTGCAGATAAAAAAAGGACCATTTGTCATCAACTGGTTATTAACAGAAGATTGTCACAGAGTTTCCAACCACAAACTGGACTCAGAGAAATATTAGAAGCAATACATGAGTTTTTCTTTCCCCAACTGAATGACAGTTTTATTATGTGACTCAGCTGCAGTCAATAAGCTGCGGTTTACCACATATCATTGAATTTCTTGTCTCTTTTCTTGGCTATTTAATCTATGGATATGACAACTACTGATCATATTCTCAGTGTAATCAAACCTGGCATTTTACCAAAGGCCAAGTAGCTTAAAAATATTGTTCCTCAATGTCAAATTTTAAAGCTGGTATTAAATATGAGCAAATTAAAACACTGTTCCAAAGCTGTATGGAAAGTGGTTCTATGGGGAATATGAATAAAAATTACAATTCTTGATAAATTATGATTGCATAGATTTTAAAACTTTTTTATTTTATAAAATGTTAAGAAATTCCTAACATATCAAAGATATAACTAGATAAATATTTTGAGTGGTTTATAATTTCACTTCTATATAAAACATTAATAACTAAGTTCCTTTGGAAGATTTTGGTACAATAAACAATTTTTCTGTGGTCACTTTTTATACTTATTTTTTTATATTTTAACTCATAGTTTTCTTATATCAGTTCTTGGAAACAGAATCAGTCTTAAGACTAATTTATTTTGGAGATTTATTATTGATAAATATTATCAAGATTTTCTTTAGAATTATACTAGTTTTAAAACCTGTCAGTATTGTATGAGAGTATATTTTGAACACCCAAAAGTACACAGGGATTTATCTATTTTTGGTTGATAGTGGATAAAAATAGTTCATTGAAATTTATAGTTTTCTCTTTTACAGGTAGAAATTTTAATGATGTGTGATTTTTTTCTTTTTCTCTTGAAATAAGATGCCACTTATATGATATATCATCTAGCTTTTATAGTCCATGTGTTGGTCATACTCTTATTTTGTATTATAAGCCACTTATTGTTGCTCTACAAAACATTCCAACATATGGTAGGACAAATTTCTACTATGTTTTCAATATGGCTGCTTCACCTTTTCCCCCTTAAAAATTGCTTTATAGAAGCATGGAACAGACAGTGGGATTTCAGAGGGAAAGAAGGAGTGGATGGGTGGGAGGGAAGAAATCAACCAAAGAACTTATATGCATAAGTGCATAACCCATAGACACAGACAGTAGGGTGGTGAAGGCCTGGGGCAGGCCAGAAGGGGTCAATGGGGGGAAAATGAGACATATTTAATACTTTCAACAATAAAGATTTTTTAAAAATTTTCTTTATAAATATTGAATCCTGCTGATAGTGCTTTTGAAATTACATTAAATTTCAAAAGTGGAGTATAAACATAATATTGAATCTTCTCACAACTTGATATATGTCTCAAATATTTTATTTATTAAAGATACAGGCATCACTTAGAGATATTGTGAGTTTGGTTCCAGACCACTGCAATAAAGAAAGTGGTAATTTTTTGCTGGTGGAGGTTCTTGCCTTTAGTTTGTAAATAACACAACATATGTAAAGCACAATAAAGTGAAGCACAGAAAACAGATGCTCCTGTGCACTGCAGGAGAAATTAGAATAAGTCCAATCTGTTGAGGTCCTTTGGGAAGGGAATAATGACTTTTGGGCAGTGGTTTGAAGTACAAAAATACTCACTCTGACAAACGCGTAAAGGACACGATAAATTTAAAGTCATAGAAGTTGTAAATGCATTTCAAGGCCCACTTTGAGCTAGGTAACTAATCACTTTCTTTGTAGGACCATGGCAATCGTTTAAGATTATTAAAGGATTTCTCTCTCTATGGCAAGGCTTCAGATAGACTTAACAACTGAGGTATGAAGCCCAACGTACCTTAAAATACCAAGAAAATTCAGCTGCAAATTAAAAATACAGATAGTCTAATGTTTAACCTATAATGAAAAATTCTCAAATATCTGAATATAAGCCCACGTTTTAGGTTATAAACCATTGCTGTTATGTGATTAAAGGGAGTGAATTAAATTTATATAACTAATGAATACAGCCCAATAGAAAAAATGAGCAAAAACTTGAACAGGCAGCTTTCAGATATCCAAATTGCCTTTAATCGCTTAAAATCATGTTTAATTTTAAGTTATTAGGGAAATATAAATAAGTTAAAATGAAAATAAGAGATTTCAAATTTTGGTAATTGTGGAATAGGTTGTTAGATGAAACTTCTCTCAGACAAAAAGCATAAAGCCTGAAAAAAAAAAATCTAAGCCTGTCGGTTAGAACCCACTGAAAGGATGTTAATTTGCAAGTTAACCGAAGTTTCTTTATGGGAGTTGGAATGGTCTCTTCTAGAAAATTTGTGGGCTTTGTGACATGTCTAGATTCTTATCTTAAAGCTATACTCCTCCTTTTGAGATCCCTTGCAGATATTTAACTAAAATGAAAATAAGAGATTTCAAATTTTGGTAATTGTGGAATAGGTTGTTAGATGAAACTTCTCTCAGACAAAAAGCATAAAGCCTGAAAAAAAAAAAATCTAAGCCTGTCGGTTAGAACCCACTGAAAGGATGTTAATTTGCAAGTTAACCAATATAAGAGATCAAGCTGAATGCCTAAGTGAGGCACATAAGGCCTCCAATTCCCAAAACGTTCAACAAAGTGTTGGGTCTCCGTTTTGGTGGTGGCGATCAAAGAGACAGCAGTGCTTCTGGGCTGCTAGAGAGATCTCACGTTGGGATTCCCTCCGCAGAACCCCTGAAACTGTATTTGGTGGGCAGACCCCTCCATTTTTTTCAGGGTTTATCAGCCATTCATGCTGCTAGATGGGTAACATCACCTCAGGGCCTTCTGACTGAAGTTCTGAGTTGCCAATCATCAGGACATCATTGATATATTGAAAACATTGGACAGCAGATATGTTCCAAATCCTGACCCACCTACTGGCAGCAAATGGCAGGGGAATTTAGATACCTCTTGGAGAGAACCACAAACATGTATTGGAGCCCACACCACATGAATGTATAGAAAATAGGAAATGGGCACTGTTTGAGAAAGCGTGCCAAGTGCCAAGAGCCTGTAGAATGGATTGTACACAATACCTGGAAAATTTGGACAATAGGAGTAACAAATGAATTCAGTTCATGATGATCCTTTATAAGCCTGCAGCAACTGATGCTCTTTTTTAATTGGCACATAGGGATATTGTATCACTATTCAACCCGGCTGCCTTTAAATCTATAATCAAATCAGCGATTCCCCATCTTCTCCAAATTGTTTCAGTTAAACTAGCTGGGAGAAAGCAGGAGGAAGTATTGGCAAGGATCTCTATGTCCTGATAGCACATCTCAACATGTGAATATAACCGATTTAGCATATTCCTTCTGCCACATTTGGGATGGGAAGTGCAAGCCTGTAACACATTAATTTCTACTAACTATTGAGATATAGAAGCAAAAACTGCAGTGCATAGAACTGGCCCAGAGGGCTCCACCATAAGATCATCTTAGCTTCCCCTTCCTCACTGTGAACCTTGAGCAAACCCCATCAGTTGAATCCAGATGAATCCCCCACCTCCATCAGACTTGGTACAATAGTGATTCAGATGCCTGTATTCAATGGAGTCAAAGAAGTTTGAGTCTTTCCTCCTCAAAGGGGCTAAATTCAAGGTAGAAGTGTTGAAAGAGATGAGTAGGTACTGGGGGGGCGGGGAGCTTCATGTCAGTGAATTATGTGCAATTACTTTCATTATACAGAGGCCCAATGGTTGCACACAGCTCAAGAATAATTACATCCAATATTTTTCGTCTACACATCAGCCTATATTTTTTATTGCTGATATCATTTATTTTTTTCTTGAATTGATTTTCACTTTGTGAAAATTTAGCAAATATATGATTTTCTGATTTATTAAGCACCCATACGAAGCAGAAAAAATTCTATCGATACTTACTGAGCTGTATTTCTTCATTTCTTCCATTGTCCTCTGTGCTCTACCTTCTTCTGTGTCCCAGATGGCAGAAGTAGAAAGGTTACATCAGTGCATTCTTTATCCTCTAGTTTCTAGTCAAGTTCACCCAGAGGTAAGCAGTGATAGAAGATTCACGTAGAAGGAGAAAAATGGGTGATTAAGGTCAGTACATTTAATACACAAATCCCTTCATGCTAGATTCCTTATGTAATATGTGTCCTCCATGGAAGATCAAATCTCCTGTTATGTGGGCTTTTCAATCTACTGGGTCTTTCTCTGTGGCTACTAGCTCCATATGACTGCACTTGGTCACGCAGTTTTCCTAAACTATGGCCAGTTTTTTGTCAATAGTTCTTTATAAAATCTCTCTTCCAATTACCCAAATTGAAAGTGCTATCTATTTCCTGCTGTAACACTGAAGGCTTATGATCTTCCTATGGGTAAGGTATAGTTTACTCATATATACTGTACATATTTATATTTTGTATATAGATATGTTTTTATTTTATATATTATACATACATATATAGATATTTATACAGTGTCCCAAAAATGTATACACAGTTGTTAATCGGATAGCTCAATTTTGAAAATGAAATGTATTTTAATAAACACTGCCTTTATAATTATTCAAAGTATGTATATACATTTTGGGGGACACTCTACATATAAATATTAATATTCACTGTAAAACCGAAGGAAGTATAATTAACATTGAAGGAACGTTTGAGTAAAGAGGTTTATACTTAACTTTCCCAAGGCGACAGAGGTCAAACTCAATGTCAATTCTGTCTAACTCTACAAACTGTGTTCTTTCTAATTAATAAGTATGATAACACTGGATTTTCCTCCAACATAAATTACATGAGTGCCATTACACTGAGATTTTATTTTTGTTATAATTGCTCTGAAATAGATGATAAAATATCACAAATTATAAACACAGTTCAAAAATATAACATGTAGGGAATAATTCTTAAACTTCACAAACGCTAGACTATACTTGAGCTCTTTGTTTTGTATACTCAGAAAATCTGTAAAATTACATTCCTTAGTAGATCAGAATCACTTGAGATAAAAAAATATTAAACTTGTTTTTCCTTACTTGCTTTTAAGCATCCAGGTGATTTAATGAGATTTAAAATTTTAAGAGACAGGTAGAGCAGACAGTGTTATGAAGAATAGAAAATGAAATGCAAATACTAAAAGATTTTGCTTTAGATTAAATCACTCTGGATATAGCTGGTCATATGGTTTTCCTAAGCCTGTTTAAATATCATGTTTATATCCTAACACTTTTATTTTAAGCATGCATACTTTCCCCAAGGAATAGGGTTTATATTGCTATCTAGTTTCTGGTTATTACAGTTGTTTTGAATTCTGACACAAAATACTGACCTCTGAAGCTCTTTTTTTTTATTATTAAAGATGCCTTAAAACGTGTTTCTTTTTATTATATTAAATTAGTATTTTCCTTCTTCAAGTATCATACTAGTGAGTATGCCTGGCGGTAAATATTCTATTCTATGTCCCAAGGATTCACAACTTAAGAAACAAGAAACTAGTGTCAAGTGTACTTTATGTGAAGCACACAAAGGGAGAATTCATTTCAATTCTTTATGCTTCTTTCCAGCCAACCTAGGAAACACTGGAGTATCTTATAGAATACTAGAGGCCCAGTGCACAAAATTCATGCACTTGAGGGGGAGGAGTGTCCCTCAGTCCGGCCTATGCTCTCTCGCAGTCTGAGAACCCTCAGGGGATGTCCCACTGCCAGCTTAGGCCCGCTCCCCCTGGGAAGTGGGCCTAAGCTGGCAGTCAGACATCCTTAACCCTGCCACAGAGGTGAGAGAAGCTCCCGTCACTGCCACTGCACTCACCAGCCATGAGCCTGGTGGTCAGTGCATGTCATAGCAATCAGTTGTTCTGCCATTCAATCAATTTACATATTAGCCTTTTATTATATAGGATGGTCATTCTCTTTGTTCTTCCAGTAATTTAATTGTCTCCCTGTACTAGAATGAGAAATTAGGAACTAAACAATGGTGATTTTTTTCTTAGAAATCAAGTCACAAATAAAAATTAGAAATTGTTTTAAAATGCAAATTTGACTTTCATCTCTATCTCTAAAATGTAACAATGGGTTCAATAAGCTTTTCCAACAAATATAAAATAAAATCCTTCCCAAAGCTGATAATCTCTTTGGCTCTGCATTTGCCTTCATTGGTGTTCTCTCAACTCCACTGCCAAGCAGTGACTCTTGCTGGTTCAGGGTCTTTGCATATTCTGTTCCTTCATATGGAATTCTTCCCTCTGTTCTTCCATTAAATTTTATGTCCTTCTAATTTTAAATGAAGATTTTCTTTATAATAGTATTGTAGATCATAGCCCTTTGTCCCAAGCTTCCAAAACATCATGTTTTACATTTTCAGAATACATACATGTTAGTTTGAGCAGAGGTACCATATCCATTTTTCCCTAACCATTATCTCCAGAAACAAAAGACTGGTCTTTAGAATTTATTAAATGTGCTATATTGATACTGCACAGTCCAAGTTGAAGTGGAAGACTTTTCTGATAGGTCCTTCTTCTCCTCTAAAATCAGGTAAAAAAAATCCCAGTTTGCCCTGATCCCTAGCATTGTTAATTAATTACAAAAAAGGGAGATGGAGATGAAAGAAGCTTCTCAGAAAAGAAATTAAAACTTCATGTGTTTCATTATCTTCTCACTCTGAAATATCAAGAGAAATACTATGAAACTATTTTTAAAATTATAATGTCAACATATTCTGGGGATGATTCAGAGAATGAACACTTGAAGGGTAAGTGAGGAAGTATCTTGTTTCTTAGTTGCATGTCAAATGCATGAAGTTCATGAGTGACACTTAAATTGAATATGAATAAAACATTCCAACAATAAGTCTTATTTTAATTGTTGTTTAGGTGCCAAACACTATGATGCTTGCTGAATACAAGCAAATCAGAAAGGCATGTTATGTTATGTAATATGTTCTGTTTCAGCAGAAACAGGGAAATACAGATGCAGAAGTCAATTGCTTTCCTAAGAAATGTATGGGGTCAGAAAGCATTCATGGGTAATTTGATATTTAGAGTAAAACATAAGGGATGATTAAGAAAAAAAAAACTGTGGGGAGAGGTAGGAGTGTTAGTGAAGGATATTTCCAGGTAGAGTGATTAATATTACTCTCATCTAAATATTAGCATGACAGATAAAATGGCTTGGGAAAAGTCAAATATCTCAGGAGTACATAGTACAAGGTGGAGAGTAGACTGAATTGAAGCTAAAAATACAGAGAATGAAATTCTGTTAGAAGGTACTCATAAATTATTTAATTTTGTACTTATCCCAATGCCCATGAAAGGGCATTGATTCTTTTTAAGAAAGTTATTAATCCTTATGGACTACTAGAGGCCTGGTGCATGAAATTCATGCATGGGGGAGGGTCCCCTCAGCCCAGCCTGCACCCTCTCCGATCCGTGACTTGTTGGAGGATGTCCAACTGCTGGTTTAGGCCCGATCCTGGGAATTTGGCCTAAACCGGCAGTCGGACATCCCTCTCACAATCCGGGATCCCTAGCTCCTAACTACTCACCTACCTGCCTGTCTGATCACCTCTAACTGCCCCCCCTGCTAGCCTGATCACCCCTAACATCCTCTGCCTGCCATCCTGGCCGCCCCTAACAGCCCCCCCCCATGCCGGCCTGTTTGCCCCTTACTGGCCCCCTGCTGATCTGGTCGCCCCCAACTGCCCCACCACCCCAGCCTGATCACCCTACACAGCCTGCTATTCATTTGTTTGGTCATCCCTCACTAATCTCCCTGCCGGCCTGGTTGCCCCATGCATCCTGCTTGTTCAGTCGTTTGGTCATCCCTCACTAACCCCCTGCTGACCTTGTCACCCTGGGCAGCCTCCTGGTCGTTACTGTTACTGTGATGGCATCCCAGACAATTTGCATATTCCTCTATTATTAGTATAGATTTCACTCTGGCAGCTTTGTAAAGAATAGATTAGAAAAGGTGAGATCAAAGGCAAGGATAAACACATAATTCTGTTGCTTTATTTGTTGTAAGAGATGCTTACAATTCACAGAGTAATCGTAGCATGAGAATGAACATTAATGTCATTTGCAGCAGATATTTTGGGGGTAGAAAGGACAAAAATTGGTGATTGATTGGTCAATGGTGAGGTCTCCTTGAACTTTGTTTATAGCCTAAGACCAAGAAAAGTTAAGTTGTGTACAGCAGCAATCCAATATGGCTAGTGAAAAGTCAAGGGCATTCATTATCATGTTAATATGTACTTTTGGGATGGTACTGGTAGGGAGAGGCTACTGAAGAAGATCACTTTTTGGAGGAAGTATAATTACCTCTTTCCTCCAAAAAAAGAGAAAGTTTTAAAATTTATGACATATTATATAAAAGTACTTACAACACCTGATCTTAGTAAATGCTTTATAAGTAATTATTATTATTATTTTTATTATTATTATTATAAATAGAGGACTACTATAGGCCTGATTCATCTGTGTACCCTCAGCACCGTGCAGGGTGACTGGCACACGGTAAGTTCTTAAGGAATGTTTTAAATCCCTGAGTGAATGAATGGAATGGAGACAATTAAATTTAACAAATCTATTAAAAAGGAGTCAAGTTCGCCTGGCCATTGGGACTCAGTGGTTGAGTATCAACCTATGAACCTGGAGGTCACGGTTCGATTCCTTGTCAGGGCACATGCCCAGGTTGCGGGCTCGATCCCCAGTAGGGGGTGTGCAGAAGGCAGCTGATCCAT
>NW_006295824.1:3018447-3019184 GCF_000327345.1 Myotis davidii | reverse complement strand
TATATAATTATATAAAATTATGTGTGTGTGTTTGTGTCAAATTCTTGACTGACAGATAATAACAGATGTTTTTGAGTCAAGAAAATCATAGGAAAGGATATAATGCATAGGTAAAAGAATAAATAGAATAATGTGAAATTGGAGGAGTATTTGAGCCATATTAATATTCAGTATTTTTACAGCTTTTATATTTAACTCAAACTTGGTAAGAGGAATATACTATTTTCATCATTCCAGTTTAAAAAAGAACCACAAGGCATAGATATTTCAGGCTAATTGTTTAATGTCAAAAAAGCTTATAGAAGTTAAACTCAGTCTAATTTCAAGCCTGATTGGCAACCCAAACTAATTTATGTTTATTATATATTGCAATATGTTTAAACACCTTTCTAAGCCCCCATAATAGGTATGTGCCAGCTGCTGAAATCAAGTCAATAAGTAGACAATCACCATAGAAAACCCTCCTAACTGAAGATATCTGGAAATATTGAAACATGAACTTTGTGGCCAGAAATGGAATGAAATTTGACTTTGGGTGGTAAACACAAAGTACAATAAACAGCTGAAGTATTATACAACTGCACACTTGAAATCTATGTAATAAAATTATATTTATTAACCAATGAATTTAATAAAAACTAGAGGCCTGGGTGCACAAAAATTTGTGCACTTGGCGGGGGGTCCCTCAGCCCAGCCTGTGCCCTCTTGCAATCTGGGAACCCTCGGGGGATGTCCAA
>NW_006295824.1:3004789-3018248 GCF_000327345.1 Myotis davidii | reverse complement strand
GATCTTAGTAAATGCTTTATAAGTAATTATTATTATTATTTTTATTATTATTATTATAAATAGAGGACTACTATAGTACTTACAGATAGTAAAAAAAAAAAAAAAAAAGTCACCGACTTATGAAAAGGGTCAACTTTACCCATGAAATTGACTCTGCCCTCTTGTACTTCTTCCCCTCTTAGTATTCTTTCTACACTTTATTGGTGACATTTGTGGTCTGTATTATTTATCCTCTGGAATATTTCTGGTATTCAGCCAAAGCTGCTGATATTTGCCTTTGTTCGGGTTATTTCTTCACACATCCTGTTCCCCGTTTTCATTTTAGTTATTGAAAAGGAAAAACAACCTCACTGACTAACTTTATATCCCTAAACCTATGTATGGTCAATATATTCATATCTCCTATATGAGTTACAAAGAGTTAGTAAAATTATATAAAATTATATAAATATATAGTGGATTTGGTTTCTAAGTCATTTAGCTAACCTTGTGTATAATTATTTGTTTTCTCTGAAGTATAACACTAACTAGAGGATGCGTGGACGACATCCATGCACTGGGTGGGGGTGGGGATGTCCCTCAGCCCAGCCTGTGCCCTCTTGCAATCTGGGAACCCTCGGGGGATGTCCACCTGCTGGCTTAGGTCCGTCCCCGGGGGATCGGGCCTAAGCTGGCTGTTAGACATCTCTCTTGCAGGCCGGGAGCCCTCAGGGGATGTCCACTTGCCAGCGGAGAGCAGACCTAAGCTACAGTCGGACAACCTTAGCACTGCTGAGGAGGCAGGAAAGGCTCCCACAACCACCGCTGTACTGGCAGCCATCAGCCTGGCTTGTGGCTAAGCAGGGCTCCCCCTGTGGGAGCGCACTGACCACCAGGGGGCAGCTCCTGCATTGAGTGTTTGCCCCCTGGTGGTCAGTGTGTGTCATAGTGACCAGTCATTCCCAGTCTTCCTGCTATTAGGGTCATTTTGCATATTACCCTTTTATTATATAGGATAGAGGCCTGGTGCATGAGTGGGGGCCAGCTGGTTTACACTGAAGGGTGTCCCGGATCAGGGTGGGGGTCCTACTGGGGTGCCTTGTCACCTGGGTGAGGGGCTGAGGGACATTTTCAGATTGACCACACCCCCATCAGGGTAGGGGTCCCCACTGGAGTGCCTGGCCAGCCTGGGTGAGGGGCTGATGGCCGTTTGCAGACTGGCTACAGCCCCTTCAGGGTAGGGGTCCCCGTTGGGGTGTCTGGCCAGCTTGGGTGTGGGGCTGATGGTTGTTTGCATGCTGGCCAAGCCCTCCAGTGGTTACCCTCACCCCATGAGGGTGTGGTCAACCTGCGTGAGGGGCTGATGGCTGTTTGCAGGCTGGCCAAATCCTCCAGCCACCCAAGCTCCCCCTGGAGGCTGGATGGAAGCAGGTATCTGGGATTTATTTATCTTCTATAATTGAAACTTTGTTGCCTTGAGCGGTGGCCATAGCCGGCCAGGGCAGGCGGAAAGCATGGCTTCCCCCATCACCGGGGCAACTAAGCCTCCTGCTTGCTCCAGCTCCATGACTGCTGGCCGCCATCTTGGTTGGGTTTATTTGCATATAGTCGCTATGATTGGCTTGTGGGCGTGGCTTGGGCATAGCAGAGATGCGGTCAATATGCATGTTTCTTTTATTAGATTAGAAGATATTTTTTAAGTAAATTTGATTTTATTTTTCTCACGTTTGAACATGTGTCCTGCCTCTGATACCTGTAAGCAAGGTACCTCAGAAAATCTGTCCTGTAGAAAATCAGAAGACCTGTTTTAAATATTAAGAAAAAATAATATGTTTGAGGATACAGAGAGCTACAAAGCAGTGAACAAGTATGAAACAAGAACCAGAAGAAATGGAGAAGCATAAATGGTAAAATATCAGATTTGGTGTCAGGTATATACTAAAAAAATAAAAAAAAAAATGCATATTCCTCCAGAGTTGCCAAAGAATTGAAAAGCTGAGGAAAACTATAAAAATAATCATAGCCCTAACCAGTTTGGCTCAGTGGATAGAGCATCAGCCTGAAGACTCAAGGGTCCCAGGTTCGATTCTGGTCAAGGGCATGTACCTTGGTTGTAGGCACATCCCCAGTAGCGGGAGTGCAGGAGGTGGCTGGTCGATGTTTCTCTCTCATTGATATTTCTAACTCTCTATCCTTCTCCCTTCCTCTCTGTAAAAAATCAATAAAATATATTAAAAAAATAATCATAGCATTAAAAAGGTAAAATAAAGTTCAAGGGCAACCTACTTAAAGCACTCGGTAACGACCCCCTCCCCACCACCACCTTTGATTTGTGACCAGAACGGCTATAAAATAGTAGTAAGCATGAACTGGAAATAACTTGAAACTTGCAAAGTCTGAAGACTTGATTGAATCAAAGTAATCTAAAATTGTAAAATTTTCAGTAATTCTAGTTTTATATCTGAAGCAAAAGTGAATCCTCAAAATGATAAGTAACACTATAGTAAGCCTCAAATTATATCTATATTATTTGAAATATAATATCAGGGTTATAATGAAAAACAGCCATATGTGGAAATATGATAACAAGAGACAAAACATAATTGACACAAAGTATATACAAAAATGGAGCTATTTAATATAGACCTTAAAATATTCCTGTAAATATTAAACAAATCTAATAACATTGGAAAATAAGTAAAAATATAAAAAGCAAAATGGGAACTCTAGAACTAAAAAATCCAGAAATTATGAATTCAGTGGATGGGCAGAGACTAGAGGCTACCCTAACAAAATATAAGATTAGTGAGTTGGAAGACAGGTCAGAAGAAAATATTTAGAAGTGCACAGATACAGAAAAAATAAAAAATATAGAAAATAAGCTCATGGATATGGTATTACATAAAAGTCAGTCATAGTTAAAGAAAATCACATATGAGGATAGGAGAGATAATGACAATCAAGTAATTGAATGAATAATGTCTTATAAAAATAGCAAAACATAACAAAATGCAAATTAAAGAAATTCTACAAACACCAAGCAGGAAAAAATAAAAATAAAAAGAGATAAAACCACACGTAGGCATATCATAATTAAATGATATATTTAAACACATATATGCAAGAGATAATCTTTGAGAGGAAAAAGCATTTTAATGTGTCAGTAATAAGAATGACAATAGTTTTCTCAATGGAAACAAGAAGAAATATTTCAATGTGCTCAAAAATTCATCTTCTAACATAGAATCAATAGCTAGCAAAAAGAACTGACAATAAGGTTTTTTCAGAAAACAAAAAAGGGAGAGAAGTTATTAGCAGTTTGGCTCAATGGAAAAAGTGTCGACCTGTGGACTGAAGTGTGCTGGGTTCAATTCCGGTCAAGGGCATGTACCTCAGTTGCAGGCTTGATTCCTGGCCGTGGTCAGGGTTGGGTACTTACATGAGGCAACCAACCAATGTGTCTCTCTCTCACTTTGATGTTTTCCCTTCTACTCTCTCTCTCTCTAAAAATGTTTTTTTAAAAGTTACAATGTTTTAAAGAAAAATGACCCCAGAAGGGTGCTTGAAGATGCAAGAAAGAACGGAAAGCCCTGACCATCATGGTTCAGTTGGCTGAGTGAGGTCCTGGTTTGGTTCCCATCAGGGCACATGCTACATCCCCAGTAGGGGTTGTGCAGGAGGCAACCTAACAATGTTTCTCTCCCACCCAGGTATCTTTCTCTCTCCCTCCCTCTCCCTTCCTTTCTCTCTCTACAAATCAATAAAGACATATTTTAAAAAAGAAAAAGAATGAAAAATAACAAGTTAGTATTGTATATAGTTACTACAAATGCCTTTTGTAGTTAAAGATATAAAAATAATAAAAGTATTTATTAGAGTGAGTAAATAAAATATGTGAAAAATTTTATTCTATCATGCTTGCGTAAGCTATTTTTCAAAGTAGTACCTATGCAGATAATAATTATTCTGATCAAAATACAGACATTTGTTTATTCCCTTTAGCCTAAAAGAGGAAAAAAAATCCCAAATTAGTCAATGTTTCATGAACTAAAGAATATGACCCATTCTCAACAGAAAATAAAATCAATAACCCAAGATATTGAAATTAGCAATTAGCGGACAAGGATTTTAAAGAACTATTATAATTATGCTTGATTAAATAAAGAAAAATATGTTCTCAGTTAATTAAATAATAGGAACTGCCATTTAACTCAGTGATCCCACTTCAAGGAATATATCCTAAGAGACCCGAAACATCAATCGGAAAGAATATATGTACCCTTTTGTTCAAGCAGTGCTATTTATAGTAGCTAAGATCTAGAAATAGCTCAAATGCCCATCAGTAGATGAGTGTGTAAAAAAGATGTGATATATTTACCCTATGGAATACTATCCAGCTGTAAAAAAGAAAGATCTCTTACCCTTTGAGACAGCATGAAGGGACCTGGAGAGTATTATACTAAGCGAAATAAGCCAGTCAGAGAAAGACAAGTATCATGTGATCTCATTTATATGTGGGAGCTAATGAACAAAATCAACTGACAAAATAGATCCAGAGACATGGAAGCATGGAACAACAGACTGAGGAATCTCAGAGGGAATTGGGAATAGGAAAAGATTAACCAAAGAACTTATATGCATATATACTAACCCATATAACAGACAATAGTGCATTGAATGCCTAGTATAGGGTTGGGAGCAGGGTGGAGGGGGACATTGGGATAAAAAAAAGGGACATCAGTAATATTTTCAACAATAAAGGTAAATTTTAAAAAAGAAATAAAGAACTCTGAAAGGTAAGAAATGAAACATTTCTCTGATCTATAAAAAAAAAGAGTAGCAAGTCTTAGAAGAAAAATGGTAACTATGAAAAAGAATCCAATGGAAAGTCTATAAATTTTATTTTTGAGATTTAAATATATATCATTGAATGTGTATAATAATTGAACAGAGATAATAAAGAACAGAAATTAAATCAGAAGAAAGGCCGATAGACATTATCTTATTTAAAGAAGAGAGAAAAATATATGACTCAGGGAATTATTAAAAAATATCAAAACAGCAAACATGCACACACAATGTTCTAGAGAGCAAACAGAGGAGAAATAAATTGGAAAGATTAATATCTGATTTTGCCTCATTTTTTAAAATCACATATTTATGAAAGTCAAACAACTCCAAGAAAAATATATATTAATAAACCCATGTTTAAGTTTATCTACTTACACTGATGAAAAACAAAGATAAAGAGAAAAATCTTAAAAGCAAAAACAGAATACAATAGGGAAACAATCATTACTAATATTTGCTAATTTCTCATTAAGCACTGTGGGAGCCAAAAGTTAGTAAAAGGATTCTGAGGTTCTGAAAGAAATTTTTTTTTGACATAACATTCTATATGGAGCCTATATTTTTCAAAAAGCAATAAAACATGTTAAACTATATAAGGGACACAATCAGCTAAATATTGACTATGAGGAATTTAGAACATCATCAAAGTTCTTCAACAAATGTAAGCAAAAATATTAAAATAAGAGAAAGTTGAAGAAATGACATAGGTGAAAGGAAATTAATATGGAAAAAGTAACTTATAATGAATTTAGCAGTATTCATTTAAGTGCTAAACCTATAAGAATAGATAAAAACATGTTTTACAATAAAAGTAAGATGTGGTCACTCTTAGAAAGGGGTATGAGGGTTGTGATTTTGAGGTGGCCAGTGGAGGGCTTCTGTAGTGTTTGACAAGGTACTCTCTCTCAATTTGAGTGATAGTTACAAGGGTTACAGCAGTTTATTAACAGTATGTTTGATTCGTGCATCTTTCTGTATTTGTAGCATATTAATTTTAAAAGAATAACTTAAAAGGAAGAGAGATTTTCTTCAACCATCTTCCTCCTGTCAGCTTCCTAGAAAGTGGAGATAGCTATTACTTGAGCAGTTATACAGAGCCACAGAGAGTTACACCAAAACTAGAAAATAGCAAGAAAATCACATTCCTCATCTGCCTACTTTATGACTCCTTTAGGGGAGAGAGAATTAAACTTGTATTTGTTTGGACCACAGTTACTCTGTAATTTTATAATTATGGAAGGCAAACCTAAATTCAACTAATACAAATTATTTGACAAAATTAAATAATTGAAGGAAAGTTCTTGTAACATATAAATGGGGAGAGTGCAAGACATTAGGAGCCTACCATCTTCTTCTAATGCACAAATATAGCTTATTAAGCAATAAATATAATGCTTTAACACCACAGATCTCTCACCCCCTGTAAAAAAAGAAAGTGGAAATATATAACTTAAAGAAAGGATATATTTTGATCAGTAGAAGACAAACAGGACGAATAACACAATGTCGGAAATAAAATCCATTATTCAAAATGCAAGTTGTTGAGATTAAAACCATGGTGAAAGGCCTTTTGCTCTACAGACAAGAAAAGATATGCAGCAATGATAAATAGATGGACGTATACCAACATTTACCAGTAGGACATTTATATGATTGGATATTACAAAAATGAATAATAGAACAGTTTGGTAGAGCTAAGGAAGATCTCCAGGGATGTTCTGCAGTGCAGTTGTAATTGGTCCCAGTGAGACAGTAAATCAACATAGTCATTCCAGAAAGCTCTTCAATGGGCTTTCTTTCTTTCTTTGCTAAGTACTTACAGAAAGTAAAAAGGGACTTACTACCATGAATAACAACAGAGTTCAGCAGCCATAGAAGAGGAAAACCAGACAGCTAAAATAAGTACATATTTAACTGAGATTACAAAAGACTCTATCACAGAAATCGTTTTACATATCTTCAACGGGGAGTGAAGTAGATAGTAAGAAAGAAAGCACAGTTAAATAATCTTCTAATTACATAACATTAATAAAAATATAATAAAAGATTAAACATCTGTTTTGCTTTTTTCTACTCTGTGAAAAGAGAATGATTTTTAAACCGGGGACTACATATCATTGTTATTATACTAAAGACGCAGAATCCAAAGAGCACAGATGATACACACATCAAAATCTATAGAAAATTCTCTTCTAGAAGCAAGGAAATGAAATTCCTTTCTGTGACAACCAAAGTACAAATATGTATGAATTCCAAGTCACTGTTGCTACACATGAATGAGCTGCATAATGGTGGAGATTCCAGAGCATGGACATGGGCAATGTTCAACCCTCCTCTCATTTTCAACCACGCAGACACGTGACTATAATTTACATCTGTGTTCATACCACATGCAGGTATATTGCTTTTTCTTTACTTGGCATGCACAGTTCTCTAATCCATTTAAAATTCTTCAAAAACATTTTTGTAATGTCTCTATTTTCCCATTTGAATATTCCCAATGTTATTTAGTAAAGTAGTGGATCCTACGGTGCACAAACCGAATCATTCTTTCAGGACTAATCCTTCAGTTCCCATCTCTGTACACATTGATGACACTGCTCTCAGCTGTGTTCTCTGGAAAGTATTTCAGCCAAAAGGATGTGCTTCATCTAAATTCCTCCCTGGGGGGAGTCAGCATTTAATGGCTGTTTAATGTGGAGCACAAAGTACCAGCCCCCTGCCTTGAGATGGGACAACTCAAAGGGGTCACACCATCTCCAGTGCTCCCTGCTGAAGGAGTTCATTCCTCTGTTGTTGTGATGACCCACGTCCTGTGTGGTTCAGTGTTCGGGATCTGGAGAAGGGCCGCGCGCAAATGACAGAGTGAGACAAGAAATAATAATTTGGAAATTGGGGGGCCAGGCTGGAGCCCAAGGCAAGGAGAAGGACTTCCACTCGTGCCCAGTCCTTGACAACCTTTTATTCAATTTTGGATACACATCTAGCCCTTAGACAGGCAATTGCAGTAACAGACAGACTATCTTAAAGGTAGGTAAATATTAGAAAGATTTACTCTGAGACTCTTGTTAGGAAATTGCTTGAGCCCCCATTGTCTGGACTAAACAATCAGTGCATAGCTCTGGCCATTGCCAGGGCTCAAGGTTCACCAGCGTTCCTATAGGAGAAGACAATGGGTGGCTTCCCACATGTTGTGACTGCACTATAGTTCAAACATTCTGAATTCTACTTCCCTCACCACTTACCCCCACAGAGATTGACCTGAAGGCAGTATCCATTGAGCTTCTCCTACACAATTCCACCTTTTAGCATGTGTTGCTCTATCTCAGACAAAGAAAATAACCTTTTACATATTTAAACATTGAGAGTTGGCAATCACATACACATGTACCCTACAAATGTCTCAAGGCTGGAATGCCCTAGTATCCCCCAGACATTCTAGGTGTGGATATATGAGAGGATGCTAAGAAAACTGAGGGTTTCTGAGAAAACTTTTGCTTTCTTGATGGATATACACCTTGCTATTTACCTTCTTCTTCTTCTTCTTCTTCTTCTTCTTCTTTTTTTTTTTTTTTTGGTAGCAAAAATTCAACCCCTGGGGGAAAGTAGCCCTTAGCAATCATGTGGCAACAACATAATGTTGCTAGTCAATGTGCTCAGGATGGAAGAGCAACAATATACAAATAGCTTTTATCCCTTACAAGATTGTTTAAATAATTACCTTTGGATTTTTAATTAAGTTAGAAAAAAGTAGTTTCTACATTTACTTAGGCCAATGTAGTACATATATTTGTTGCATACAACAGTATAAAGTCAGAATTGAAGCTCTAGTTTTTAATATTTTTATTTGTTTCAAGTTTTTTCATGACTAGAATTAAGTGTTAAATTACTTGTGGTAATAGATCTACTTTTGCAGACTTTGTTATTTCCTCATGACACACTGTTAAATATAAAAAAAAATGAAGTTCAAGGGTATGAACATTTTAATGTTTCCAAATACGGACTGCCAAAAATGTTTATTGTAGCAATTCATCTTACCCCTTAAAATCCATTAGAGTTCCAAGCTCACAAAACTATTGTCAGCATTGGATAATACCATTGATATTGATAAATTGATAGATAAAAAAAATTATATTTCGAAGTTTCAAATTCGAAAGACTGCTTATTCCTGAAGTTGAGAACAATACATTTTTTTTGTGTGTGTTGAACTTTCCTAAGAATGAATGAGTGAATAAATGAATGAATGAATGAATGAATGCCATACATGTGGAAGGAACTGCTTTTTTCTCTGGGTTGATAAAATGTACCATACAAACACGGAGCTTTCATCATGGAATTTATATTCTAGTAGGATAAAAGAAACACAAAGAAATTATAATTACACACCAGAGAGCCATAGTAACAACAACGAATAAAGTAGTAGAGGGAGATAGAGTGGATGAAGGGGAGCTATTTAGGTGCAGCTATCATGAGAGGAATATCTGAAGAGGTGATATCTGATCAGAAACCTAAATGCAATGAAGGAATGAACAAAGTGAAGACATGGGGATCCAGTATCCCTGGCACAGTAAACACCTTGTGGAAGATAATGAGATGGAAATGTATGTAAAACAAAGGCAGAGCAGCAGCAGCAGCAACACCACCATTCCTTATGTCTAAACTAGAGTCAGAATGGAAGAGAAGAGACTGGAAGGACATGAATTCAGTGAGGTAGGCAAAGATCAGATCACATAAAACTTAATATATTATGTATTATGGGTTGAATTGTATTTTCCCTCAAAAAGATATATTGGAGTCCTAACCCCTAGTACCTCAGGACTTACTTGAATATGGGTTCTTATCAAGGTAATCCAGTTAGAATGAGGTCATTAGGGTGGACCCTGATCCAAAATGACTCTTGTCCTTATCAAAAAAAGAAATGTGGACACAGAGACAGACGCCTGTACAGGGAAGATGATATGAGGGGATATTGAAAGAAGATGACTATACTTCAAGGAGAGAGGACTGGAACATAACCACTCAGATCATAACCTTAATTTCAGATGTCTAGCCTCTAGAATTATGAGACAATATATTTCTTTCATTTAAGCCACCAAGATTGTGGTACTTTGTTAACAGTCCTAGCAGACTAATATATCATATAAAATCTTCTGTTCAACCAATATGCAGTACAGAGTCAGTGGATGATTTTGAGCAGGAGAATAATATAATCCCATTTACATGTTAAAAATAAGGATCGATTTTGCCTGTAATATGGAGGATTAACACAAAAGCAGAAATTAGGAATCAAAGGAGGAGAATCATTAGGGAGAAATTTTGATAATCTAGGTGGAAGATGATGATAATGTCTTGGGGAAGAGTGGCAGAATTAAGAATTTGAAAAGTAGATTTAAATTTTATTTTTAAAGCTTGTTAATTAATATAATATAGACTATAAAATAAAGCAAGGATTTAAAAGAACAGCTATATTTTTTCTTAAATTTTACTGAGTTAGAACATTTTTGGAATTTACAACTGGATAGGATTTTTTTAAAGTTGTTTTCGACATGCTATATATTTCAGTGTGTACTAGGTGACCAATTGATGATGTCAAATGGACAATAAGATAAAATAAAATCTAGAACTCAGTGACAAGGTCAAAGCTGTAGATATAAATTTTAGAGTCACTATTGTATGTACACTTTTATTTTTTTATTTTATGTTTTTTTAAATATATTTTATTGATTTTTTACAGAGAGGAAGGGAGAGGGATAGAGAGTCAGAAACATCGATCAGCTGCCTCCTGCACGCCCCCCACTGGGGGTGTGCCCGCAACCAAGGTACATGCCCTTGACCGGAATCGAACCTGGAACCCTTCAGTCCGCAGGCTGACGCTCCATCCACTGAGCCAAACCGATCAGGGCTGTATGTACACTTTTAAAAGCCGTTTGACATATAGACGGATGTAGGGAGAGTACTTGTTGATAGAGAAAAAATAAAAACAAGGGCTGTGAATAACATCCCAGAGTACTACAAAATATAAAGATTACTAACGGAACAAAACGAACAAAAAATTGAGACTAAATGCGTGGTTTTTGCCTTTTTAGCATGTTAAGATCCAAATCAATTCCAAGTGGTGTGTCAGCAACTTATAAATAAGAGGCAAAGAAACAGACGTTCTGATGATGAAGGCGATGATTCACAGTGTAAAATTCTCAAGAGATGTCAGCCTAAAAAATAAGAACTAAAACAGGTATTTGATTCATCATCTAGGAGTTCGTGTCTTATGTAAAATAGAACAAAATCAGCCAAACCAGGGTAATGTAGTCTACTTAGAGTGTGTGAGTTATGAGAGAAGTGAATATAATATATGATCTCAAAAGCTCCCTCAATACAGGAAAAGAGCAATGCGTTTAAATAAATAAAAATTCCACGTACGTGTGTTTGTAGACATAGCATCTTGGGAGACTGAAGGTTTCAGCAGCGGAGCACTTACACATTTGCACAAACTTGAAGGAAATATGCTCTTATCTTTCTCTGCATGGGACATTCATTCTCTGGTTCATTTATTTCCAGTTCTATAACCATGTTAGAGGGCCTGTTCTAAATATGCCAAATATTACTTTGGGAGCTGGGGATATAACAACGAGAGATAACAAGCTTCTATTTGCATTGAAATGGAGCAGGGAGGGGTGTGCTTTTGCTTTTAGGCAAAATGGAAAGACGGGTCCCATACTTATGCTTTGGCCTATAAGAGAAACCGGACAAAATTGATGAAATGATAGTTTATCTGATTTCATAAAAAGGCATTGTCGAACAGTGACTCTTGAAATGGGGAAGCACGTGAGAGGACATTTATAATTGCCCCACCTTACCTCCTAGAGCTAGTGTCTGTCCTGTCACAGGCGCGGGAAACCCAGGTGGGCCCAGGAGTTCTCCCAGAATTGAGGAGCCTGCACTGGATTCCAGAGACAGCAGGGCTGCTAGCATTTACCAGGCAGCTAGCTGTCAGTCAGGAGAGAGCTGAAGAGAAGAGCCCTCTAGCTCTGCATAGAGCTCTTGTAAGTCTCCAGTTGAATAAGAGACCCTGTATCTATGTGAGAAAACCACTCAAGACTAAGGAAAGCAGCTCCTGGGGAAAAAGCTGAGCCAAAAGGCCTCTGAGCTGAAACACAGCTGAGGATAATTTGGGCTTTTATCATTTCAAGTAGAAACACATGTAATTCGAGGGGCAGAGATCAGAGAAAACAATGTCATTGCTAAAGGTATGCTAGAAAAATTTAGCCCTACCCTGAAAACTGGCCTGGCCCACACAGTAATACTAAAACCAGAATTCACAGAAGAGGACAATAACCCTTTATTTCAACTGCATTCCACGTGTTCATGAAGCTAGAGGAAAGACTGAACACGGTGTGAGCGATGAACAAAGGCAGACACTAGGCGAAGGGGTGAGGACAGGTTTAAGTGGTTGCACACTGTTGCAATAGGTAAGAGGGTCCAGCGTGAACTGAACCCGGCTTTGAGTTATGCAGATGTGACTGGGCATTTTAACGGGAGAAAGGAGGCGCAGGAAATGGGAATGGTGGGGGCTTGAGCAAAGTCAGGACATTTGCAAAAATGGAAAGGGAGTTAGGCCCTTGTGAAACCTAACTGGGTTTGCCAACTGGTACTAATTGAGTCAGGTTCCTACCCTCCCACAGAGACTGGGGGACAGGGGCCCCATCTCAGGTGTTGGCTGGAAAAAACAACAAATTATTTTGGCATCCTTGAGGATTGTCAGGCAGGCATTTGAAGAAGGGAAAGAATAAACCCTGGAAAGTGGCCTTGAGGTGTTCGGAACTATGTGAGAGTTTGTTCATGTCCTTTAATATGTTTGCACGAGGGGTCAGAGGAGATATGGACAAATAATTTGTCCTGAGAGACCGCAATTTTTATAAGCCCAGGTGGAGGTACAGTCGAGAGAAATGCTTGTATCGGCAGAAGTAAAGACGTAAAAACGTGAAGTCATGGAAACAGAGACTACCCAAAATGAAACCCAAGGAGAAAAAAATAAGGGAAAGCAAAGCATAAATGAGCAGAGGAACAGCTAAAACTGGCCTAAAATATGAATGATTCGAGTTCCCGAAGAAAATGAGGACACAAACTTGAAAAGACATCTGCACCCTCATGTTCATGGCAGCATTAGTCATATTAGCCATTAGACAAGGAACATCCTTAAGGGTCCAGTGATAGATGAATGGTAAAGAAATGGTGATATATCATTCAGACATAAAAAAAAGAGTGAAATTTTGCCATTAGCACACCATAGATAGACCCCGAGAGCATTATGCAAAGTGAAATAGTGAGACAGAGAAAGACAGGTACCACAACATAAAATGATGTTGAAACGACTAAGCTTGCAAAGGAGGTACATTGGAATCATAGAATACAAGCAGTGGGCACTCAATGGATATCAATTGCATGGGGAAAAGTGAATGTATTAGATTAATACAAAAGAGGGTAGAAAAAGAATGAGTGCAAAAAGAACATATAAGAAAAAATAGAAAACAAATAGAAAGGTTGCAAAAATAAACTCAAATATATCAATAACCATAATAAATACAAATGTAAATGGAGTTTTCCCAATGAAAGGCATAGATCATTAGTTAAT
>NW_006295824.1:3003548-3004641 GCF_000327345.1 Myotis davidii | reverse complement strand
TCTCTCATTTTTAAACTTACAACTTAAACTCTATTTACTTCTAAAAGGACATGAAATGGCCATGATATTGATTATTAAATATCATATATCATATGTATGTATATATATATATGTATATATATATATTATATATACATATTATATAATCATCTTTATTTTTTATATAGACTATTTGTCTGGAAGGATAGGAAACTCTTAGTAATCATTCTCTGGAGAAGTAACAACTAGTGCAAGATTGGTAGGGACAGAAGTTTTCCTTTTCACAGAATGCTAAAAAAGAGTGAAATTTTGCCATTAGCACACCATAGATAGACCCCGAGAGCATTATGCAAAGTGAAATAGTGAGACAGAGAAAGACAGGTACCACAACATAAAATGATGTTGAAACGACTAAGCTTGCAAAGGAGGTACATTGGAATCATAGAATACAAGCAGTGGGCACTCAATGGATATCAATTGCATGGGGAAAAGTGAATGTATTAGATTAATACAAAAGAGGGTAGAAAAAGAATGAGTGCAAAAAGAACATATAAGAAAAAATAGAAAACAAATAGAAAGGTTGCAAAAATAAACTCAAATATATCAATAACCATAATAAATACAAATGTAAATGGAGTTTTCCCAATGAAAGGCATAGATCATTAGTTAATTTGGGGGAAAAAGCAGGGCTCACTTTATGTTGTCTATGAGAAAAAATCACATAAAATACTATAAATACATAGGTGAAAAGTAGAAGAGTGAAAAAATATGCATCATGTTGATGGAAACCAAAGGAAATAGAAGAGCATAGATTGAAAAGGAATGCCATTCATTTAACTGGACTTTTCAAAATAAAAGACTAGGCACCATATGTAAATTTGCCAAATGGGCTAGGGCTGTGTATTTTGATGTGTGGAAGAAAACAAAACAAAACACATTTCAGTAGTTTAAACACTAATGGCTTACATTTTGCTCAAACTTCATTCTCACCTGGATTAGGGGATGGTTTCCATTTTTCACAAAGATGCATATGGTATTCTTTCTCAAAAAAAGAATCTTACTCAAAAATAAGGAGATTGAAGAACAGTGACTTTACATCAAGCCATCACATGTG
>NW_006295824.1:3001282-3003533 GCF_000327345.1 Myotis davidii | reverse complement strand
AGAGAGGAAGGGAGAGGGATAGAGAATTAGAAACATCGATGAGAGAGAAACATCGATCAGCTGCCTCCTGCACGCCCCGCACTGGGGATGTGCCCGCAACTGAGGTACATGCCCTTGACCGGAATTGAACCTGGGGCCCTTCAGCCCACAGGCCAATGCTCTATCCACAGAGCAAAAGCGGCTAGGGCTTCTGAATGCTATTTTTAATGTTTTCAATTTTTTTATTTTTAGTATATATTATCATTATGGGTTGAATTGTGTCCCTTCAAAATTCAAACATTAAATGCCTAACCCCTAGTACTTTCGAATATGACCTTATTTGGTAATAGGGTCTTTGCAAGTATATGTGTATTTATTTTCAAATTTCCATTTATTTATGTATTTATTCATTAACTTATTTATTTAATTAATTGTTTCAATCATCACCTGGGGATATGTTTTTATTTATTTTAGAGAGAGAAGGAGGAAGAGGAGGAGGAGGAGGAGGAAGGAGAGAAATATCAATGTGAGAACTATCGATCAGCTGCCTCCTGTATGTACCCCAAATGGGAATTGATCCAAAAACCTCGGTATGTGCTGAGACCAGGAATCAAACTCACAACCTTTTGGTGTATGGAACGATGCTCCTACCAACCAAGCTACCTGGCTAGGGCCAAATATCCCCTTTTTATAAGAACACCATTAATATTAGATTAGGGACCATGCTACTCCTGTATAACCTCATTTTGGGATACTTTGTTATGGTGGTTTTAGCAAACTAATACAATTACCATTTAAAAAGGAAGCATCTATAATAATAAAAGGGTAATATGCTAATTAGATCAGATGTCATTCTAGACAACCTTCTGGGTGAAACTAGGGCTGGAGGGAAGCCTGGGTCCCAGGTGCCAGAGGGAAACCGGTACCAGCAGCCAGGGAAGGAAAGCCTACTCTTGTGTGAATTTCATGCACTGGGCCTCTAGTTATAAATAAAGAAAGAGGTTAATAACTAGTGTTCAGGACCTAGCAGTACTGCAGAGGAACTAGAACCAAGAAAACGTGTTATTCTGGGAAAGGGTGAGGTCTAAAACTTTTTCTGAGGTAGTGGGCAAAACTGGAAGAAAGGATCAAGGCAGCAATATTGTTGGACTTAACTGAAATAATAAATATCTGAAACATGAAATCACACATTTGTGATTTCAACAAGACTATAGCCTTGTTGCTGGATGTATGCTTTATGTATGGCTATGCTGTTTGAGTTTTAATTAAGTCTTCTCAGGGTCCATTGCAGCTCTTAAAGGTGTTCAGAGGTTTGACATTCAGAATCCTCTAATCAAGTTCACTGCCACCGATCACTCATCTGATTCAATGTGTGACTGAAAGGAAAGAATGTTGGGCCTGGGGTTAGAACACCCGGATTGTAGCCCGGCTTTTATTGCTTGGTTGAATTATTTAAGTGTGAGACATTGGGAACTCTTTGAAAGCTATTAAAAGCTGTACAAATATTTCTGCTTGATACGACGGGATTATGGGTTCCTATATTACTGCCATTTGTTTATTGCTTTGAGTTTTTAGTAGTTGTTTCTTTATCAAAACTGTATTAACTGAATCAGTGTTTCAGAGCTAGAGGTGGGATGGAGCTATCTATATATTTCCTAGCTGCAATAAAAATGTACTCCTAGAATCAACATGAACTGCCTTTTTGTTGTTATATACTATAAAATGGATAGTGCTCTTTTTGGTATTAATATGCTTTGAAACAAAGCAAGACATTTCACTTCATAGGGAAATTGTTCTTTGGCACATGATAATGTTGTCAACTGAATAAATATTCCAAAGCTCATTTCTTCTATTGTTTGTTTTTCTTGACTGTTTTAAAATTACTTCTGTGTCACAAAATTTATTGCATGTTGGTGTTTTTGCCAAGTTATGTTTATGGAATAATTGTACAAAGAAAGAATGAAAGCAAAATACCTATTAATTTAATGATTACTTCTCCAACTGCCTATTTATTCTTTTTGTTATTAAACTAGAGACCCGGTGCACGAATTCAAGCATGGGTGGGGTCCCTTGGCCTGGCCAATAATTGGCGCCAATCGGGACCATGTTGCCCAGTCCCAATTGGGGCCGATTGGGGCTGGCTAGCCAGGGGAGAGGGACTATGGGAGATTGGCTGTGGGAGTGCATTGACCACCAGGGGGCAGCTCCTGCATTAAGCATCTGCCCCCTGGTGGTCAGTGTGTGTCATAACAACCGATCAACCAGTCGACGA
>NW_006295824.1:2987983-3000567 GCF_000327345.1 Myotis davidii | reverse complement strand
CCCGCGATCGTGGGTTCTGCTTTAGGCCCAGGCAAGGGACCTCTAGCTCCCGGGACTGCCAGCTTCGACCGTGCCCAGCTCCCATCACTGGCTCCACCCCTACTTCCTGCTATCACTGGCCAGGGTGGCAAAGGCACCTGATTCTCTGATCATGGCTGGGGGGTTCAAAGTTTTACAGTGCTGTTTTGCAGTGTGAGTGTCCATGGGTCAGGTATTTAATGTCTGTGTGTATCCCTTTCCTCATCACTGAAATGGTGATCATAGTAGTTCCTCTCTCACTGGATTATTGGAAGTAACTCTTGAACTACACATTCATACATTAGAGTAAAATGTTTCAGAAAGCAAGTGTTAAAATTATTTTATATTTTATTCCTTATTATTTAATAGTTTGGGTTATTCCCCTCAAAAGCCTGGCAGAAAGCAGAACGCACTGCAATTCTACCACGAGTGTACTTTTGGGGATAGTTTAATGGAGGCTTGGAGATAGACAGATGGTTAGAGAGTTGTTAGTGTCATAGTAGCCTGGTGACATTTATCTTCTTTTCTTCACTTGGGCCCTTTCTATATTCTGCTCTTGCGTCCTTTGCTAATTGGCCTTGCTCTGAACCATCTTTTCATTCTTCAAGACTCCATTCCTCCCGAGCTCCTATGGTTTGTTGTTTTTCTTTGCTTCTCATTTGTCTCTCTTCCTGATATTGTTATCATTAGCGATATGTCAGTTCTACACACTCTGAATGCAGCATATTGCCAGGAAGTCATTCTCCAGATAATAGAGGTCTTCCTAGAGTTAGGTCCTTTGGGGATTCTTAGATGATGACTCCTGGCTTCAGTTAGATGAGCTGGTAAATCTTTATAGATCTATCTTACTGTGGGCTAATACCAGGCTACTAGCATCTCATATAATTAAATGGTTTCTTTATATTTTAACAACCAATCATAGTAATGAATCTTGAAGATGGTGCCTATAGACATACCAATTTATTTCTTAATGCAATTTTTTATGGCTGCTATTGCAGGAAGCTGGAACTGGTCCTCACTGAGGGCATTTGATGTCATTAAAACATAATAGAATTAATGAATAAGTAGCACATAAAAGCCCAAAGCCTAACATAAAATGGATAAATATAAACATCATAATATATTTGACACATTCTTATTTATTTTCTAGTAATAACTCATCAGGCATACTGTCTATTCTGCAGAATTATAGGGCTTAAAGTTTGTCTAAAACATAAGTTATCTAATGCTCTAAGGGAATCACCCCACACTGAAAATTAATCTCAGAATTTGTCTCTCAATCTCTCTCTCCTCCCCCCACCCTGGTTTTACTTCTTCCTGCTTCTCGCCCTCCCTCCCTGATAGCTACCTAGGAGTTATCCAAAAGTAAAACAAATATAGAAGTCAGTTATGTAGTGAGATTCGGGGTGAAGTTTGCACACTCCAGAAATTGCACAAAAATGTTCACTTGTGTGTACACACAAAAAAAGAGTAAATATCTTATTGCATTTGAACTTATAGTTTGAGATACTTAAAATTAAATGTTATATTTATGTACAAATACATATACAGAGTTTGTAAATAAAAACAGCTTTCTATCAGTGTATATTATTTTTTCCCCAATGGAATACACTATAAAAATAATATGGAGCTCAATAAAGTGGGAATTATTGAGAGAATTATATGTTGTAGATATACATTATTCATTTGTTCCAAAATCTTTTCTGAGTTTCCACTCTTATGTACATGGCCTTGTTTAGGGGCATGGACTTTCATAAAGGTAAATAAATAGTGAAATCAAACTGACCACAGGGGAGGAAAAAGGCAAAGGAGTCATCAAAATACAGAAGTAGCAATCTGGAGATGAAACATAGTCTGCCCAGAAATACTGACACATCAGGAATGTCAGTTGTCAAAGTTCAATACTAATATTTCAGAATGTTCTTACTATATTCACTACAAGGTATGAGGATTAACAGTGCATAATTGCCTTTTGAGATTTTTTTATATAAAATTTATGTCATATTTTTCACCAAAAATCATGCATAGTGATCATAAGTGGGCCCATGTAGTTCAAATCCATGTTGTTCCATGGTCAATTATAAATAATGCTGCAATGCACATGGGGGTATATATATCTTTTATAATTTCTATATCTGATAAAATCATCTGACTGCTAATTCTACTATGTATATCTTGAATTTATTTCCACTGCCACCATCATGGTCCAAACTACCAGCAATTCTCACTTCCTTGTTTTATACTATTCATCGATTCAAAATAAACATAAAGTTAAAAAAATGAAAAAGATCTACTCAGCTTTGCAATTTGACTCTCTCCCATGTCTTCTGTCTAATCCTATATTTCTCTCCTTTGCACACTATGTTGAGCCATACTGGTTTCAATCCAGTTCTAAAAACAAATTCTCTTTTCCTTGGCTCTTGGCTATTAAAAATGTTCTTTCCACCTACACCTGGAAAACTCATTATAATTGTTTACTAGTAATGACTCTTTTTCCACCCAAGTTTAAATATGTACTATCCCCAATATCTATTATAGTACATGGTATATGTATTAGATATTCAATAAATAGTTGTTGAATGAATTAATTGATAAAAGCCACACAGTGAATCCTCATGCTTGTTAGAAAGGTTCCTTTCTTTTTGCACCTCCCAGTTCTTTTTCCTTTTGCAGAGATCAAGTTGAGTGATTCTGCAACTGGATGCTGTGAGATTTTGACAGAGATCTTTCTTTGTGCCAGAAGTTTCTGAATGGTACAAAGATTGCAACAGAGATAGAGCTCTGAAGATAATAATGTTACTAAATCCTCCAGGGAAAGTTAAAAGAAAGGCTCATTCTAAGCATGAGAGCCTCTGTGACTTACCTGAGTAAAGGTTCTTAAATCTGGTTGCACATTAGAATCATCTGGGGAGCTCTGAAAAAATACCAGCACCCAGGTTCCACACCAGACCATTTGTGGCATATCTGTTTGAAAACAGAAGGATAATTTCATACATATTGTATACCACATGTGATTTTAATTCCTCAAGCCAGATACATTGCCAATCTGTCTGCAAACACATTTTTTAATCCTGTAAAATAAATGAGTTAAAGATTTTAAATTGCAGATAAATGGATATAGAAAAGTAAAATGGCATTTGTGGCATTTTTCTTTTCCTTTGCTCTAAATTTTTACTTATATAAATAGTCATCTAATCCAATTGCTCTATATATTTTCTGTCACGTCAGAAAATGTATAGTGTGGCGCTCCCCCGGCTCAGGACTTCTGGCTGAGCGGCACTCCCCACATCATGTCAGTAGTTTGCCTGTTATATTTGTGCCATGATGACATCATTATAGCATTAGGTGGCATTTAAATTTTAAAAAGGACTCTATATGTTAACTAGCCAGACTCATTCATTGATAGGAGGAAAGATTAAATCAAGAGAAAGTGCTCCAAAGTCTTACAGCACATTTACAACCTTACCAGGCTTCTTTGTTCAGTGTGGCTTTAATTTTTAAAAAATGCATTTATAATAGTCTCTTTGTTTATAAGAATTTTTACATGTCTCAGCATCCTAGTTTTCTTTTTGTTTATTAAAGTTTATACAAAAAGTGAATACACCTGTTAACCAGCAACCACATAAGAAAGTAAATATTGCTAGTATCTGAAAAGACTCTCATTTTTATCCCCATACACTACACACCAACAGTAAGTTGCTGTCCTGGGTACTAACAGCATAGGTTATTGTTTCTTGTTTTTGAATGTCATGTATATGAAATAATTTAGCATGCACTCTTTTATATTTGGCTTCTTTAATGCAGCATAATGTCTGTGAGATTCATACATATTATTTTGTATAATTAGAGATACTTCATTTTAATTGCTTTACTGTATTTTATTTTATGAGAATACTAGAGGCCCGGTGCATGAAATTTGTGCACTGGGGGCAGAGGGGGTCCCCTCAGCCTGGCCTGCACCCTCTCACACTCCATTACCTCTCGGGAGATGTCTGATTGCCAGCTTAGGCTCACTCCCGTAAGCCGGCAGTCAGATATCCCTTTGCAGTCCAGGAGCCCTCACTCCTTACCGCCTGCCTGCTCACTGCTCCTTACCACTAAGTTCACTGCTCCTCAGTGCTACCCGGAGGTAGGAGAGGTTCCCACCACTGCCACTGCGTTCACCAGCCGTTAGCCTGGCTTCTGGCTGAGCGGCATTCCCCCTATGGGAATGCACTGACCACCAGGGAGCAGTTCCTGCGTTCAGCATATGCCCTCTGGTGGTCAGTGCACATCATATCGACTGGTCATCTGGTCATTCCACCATAAAGGTCACTTTGCATGTATTAGTGATTTTAGTCCCCATAATTAAAAATATACCATAGCATATTTTTCACCTATTTTAAAAATGAGGACCAAGAGAGATAAGGTTACATATTTTGCCCAAAGATTATGTCTGTCTATCTATCTATCTATCTATCTATCTCTCGTCATCTCCTTTAACTCTTGATCTATTCCATCCATTTATTGTCAACCCAGTATTTATTGTCCTAGCATTAGTGCTGTATAGCACAGTCTGAAGAAGCATTTGAAATCTTTTTAATTGAATAAATATCTAAGCATATACTGATATAACAAACCCTCTTTTTTGCTTATTCTAATTCCAGGCTAAGCTACTAACATATTTATCCGACATTTTCCATTTAACCTTTTTGTCCCAAGTAAATACAAGTAATATACTTTATGATTAGACAAAGCAGTTTTAATTTCTCTAGATAAATGTTTGACAATGTTTGAGATGTTGTGCTATAGAGGGATATATCCTTCTCTAGTGCTGGGGAGAATTCTTCTGCAGTCCTAATGTATATGATTTTATAATGACCTCATCTCCATAACAATAAAATTTTTTACCTATATTTCTAAATTCATGTTATGCCACTTTCCTCCTGATCACTAAAGATCAGTTTTATATACTTGCCAAGCTCTTTTCTAACTTAGGAATATTTCATGTGCTCTTTCTTCTGTCTGTACTTCAGTTCCCCAGTTCATGGCAAACATAATTACTTCCAAATCTTTAAATCTCATCTTGACATTATCTACTCTGACAATGAAGACTGGAAAAATCTCTCTCAATAGAGAACAATAGTTTGCTTATTTTCAGTTCTCCTCAAAGAAAATGAATTATCACAATATGAATGCTTTCCATCAGAAAAATTTCATCTATTTCATAACCATATATCTGACAGTTAGTTAGAAAATAATAGAATATGAATGGAGGAAAAATCAAAATTCATCTAAGTTTGTTAATCCTCACTCAAGGATATTTATCCATTGATTTTCTGGGAGAGTGGAAGAGAGAGGGAAAGTCAGAGAGAAACATCTATGTGAGAGAAACACATCGATTGGCTGCCTCCTAAATGTGCCCCAACCTGGGCCCGGGCCAAGGAGGAACATGCAACCAAGGTACATGCCCTTGACCAGAATTGACCTGGGGACACTTTGGTCCACAGGCTGATGCTCTATCTACTGAGCAAAACTGGGTAGGGCAGAATTCATGGAGATTTTATGTTCAATTAAGTTTCTTGTTTTATTGTTTAATTAAATAGAACTACTAAAAATAAAATAAACTTGAAAGCAATTCCAATAAGTGCTTGTTAATTCAGCACATCTTGTACATTAAAAAGACTCACACATTTGTCATTGGCCTATGTTCAGTCTCAGATCCTCTGTTGTAGAAAAAATATTTAAGTATGAGAGTTAAATCAATAATGAGATGACAGCATTCAAATATTAAAATATTTGGCCTCTTTGAGATAGGCTGCTAACATGCTCCTTACTTCCCTCACAAAAATCAATGTAAACATACTATTGTATCTGCCTCTGCTACATCTATCAACAGTTTCTTTTAAAGAATAAGTAATAAAGGAGTTTGAGAAGGCATAGAACAGTCACTAAATAAAAGTAGTAACTCACCGTTGGGCCCCGCTTAAATTTATCCCTGATGAAGCTCTTCTACTCTGTGGTACAGAACTTAGGAATTACTCATGGAGGCTAATTTATGGGGGAAATGAGATAAAGAAATGATAGTTTAGCCGAAACCGGTTTGGCTCAGTGGATAGAGCGTCGGCCTGCGGATTGAAGGGCCCCAGGTTCGATTCCGGTCAAGGGCATGTACTTGGGTTGCGGGCACATCCCCAGTGGGGGATGTGCAGGAGGCAGCTGATGGATGTTTCTCTCGCATCGATGTTTCCAACTCTCTATCTCTCTCCCTTCCTCTCTGTAAAAAATCAATAGAATATATTTTTTTAAAAAAAGAAATGATAGTTTAAAAGAATTTGGCATATAGTTCCCCTCCATATCTCCTAAGTTTATTTTGTTTTTAGAGATATTATATTTAGGCACAAGAAATCCATATGTAAGAAGTAAATTTGCCTTGAGAAAATTAACATTGGGTAGACCTATTTTGGCAATAAAAGAAACATACTATTAAAATACAAAACAATAAAGTTGGATTTTTCTCTATGAAGAAAATCAAGCACAAAAACAAGTAAAAACTATATTAGACAATTAATATGAAGTCATGTAATTTGCAAACTTATTTATCTGGTCATAGATACCAGAGAAGAAGCTACTTGGAGAGGAGGATTGACTGAGAAGAGGCATGAGGCAGTTTTCTGAGGTGGTGAAAAAGTTCTATATCCTGATAGAGTGTGGGTTAAAAGAGTGTTTGCATTTGTCAAAGACTGATTATACTTATGCTCTCTGCATATCAATGTATGCAAATCATACCTCAACAAAGAGTAACAAATAAAAATTGGATACACAACATTCATGTTGAGTGCTGCAGTTCTGACAGCCTCTGATTCAGAAAATTAGCCACCCAGAAGGGAGGTTTGCTGAGGAAGGGCTCTGTCCTTACTGGTTCTGCATTAGTTACGATGGACATTGTTCAGTTTGGCCAAGACTATCTCCATTTATGTGAGATTTCCTGGTCACTTAATGTTAACCTCTGTTCACTCTCAAAAGTGTCTCAGTTTGGAAGATAAATAATATGGTCACATTTTGCTTCCACAAGAGGAAGCAAAATGCCAGTTTGACTGACAGAAATAGCCTGGGCTAGATCTCAGCCAACTCAATGCAATTTGCATAACCATCATGTTTCCATTCACTAACTTCTAATTCCTGATGTTCATTATCAGAAAATACCGACTGCAACATTCTCTTACACATTTCTTCTGTCAGTACTCTACTTGCAACTTTTAATGTGTATTTTTAAATCTTTAATTGAAGTGAACTTTTCTGAAAAAATCTGAACTTGACAATCAAATAGTTACAGGAGGCTGATCAGGTTGTTTAAACTCAACCAATACAACCCTAGCCGGCTTGGCTCAGTGGATAGAGCATCAGCCTGGGACTAAAAGGTCCCAGGTTCAATCCCGGCCAAGGGCACGTGCCTGGGTTATGGGCTCAATCCCCAGTAGGGGGTGTGCAGGAGGCAGCCAATCAATGATTCTCTCTCCTCATTGATGTTTCTATCTCTCTCCTTCTCCCTTCCTCTCTGAAATCAATAAAGAAATATATTTAAACTCAACCAATACAAAATGCTATTAACATGTTCACCCATGAACCAGCTTCTATGATATCTAATATTATGCCTAGTTGACAGTATATTAGAATAGCTTAGCAAATGGACCCAAGATGTAAATGGCTTAACAAAAATAGAAATGTGTTTCTTGCTTATTTCTTGTTTCTTGGTTCCTGGTTAACAGGGAGAGCTCTACTACTTGCCTTCATTTAACTTAGGTTAACTTCAATATATACATCTTTCAAGATACCTTGGACATTGCTGTCCCAGATAGCCATAAGTGCTGCTCTTCCTTCAGGCACCCCATTCCTGCACAGTCAGGAACAAAGAGGAAGGGCCCAAAGTCTTTTCCCTGTAAGAATTTGTCCATATATTCTGGTGGGAAAACTCCCCTCTCACGTGTTCATCAAATTGACCATAAATATGGCACATTGACACCTCTAGATGGAAAAAAGTTGGACGTTTTAGCTTTTGTAATAGTAGAAGCCAGAACAAGAGGTAGATTGTTTTTGGGTCACCAATTCACAGCACCTTCCAAATCCCAGATCCTTACAACCATATTTTCTGCTAGTCATTCAGTTTTAGATTAAATGTCACCTCTTCAGAAAGGCCTTCTGTGCTGCATATTTTTGATGTGCCACTCTATACATTCTTTACCTTGCTATGTCCCTAAGAGACTAACCTTTGTGGATTTCTTTAATTGGATTCCTTGCCCCTTGACTTTTGGTCAATGAGAGACTTTGGAGAATGACAAAAGGGTGATCTTGGGTTATTTATCTCCTATCTCCCTCCCTGCCCATCCACAGATGGTATCTTTCCTAATGTCCTTCAGATCCTGTCTGTCACTTATCTCTTACAGCTACGTTATCTGAGGTCCTCTGACTTTTCCCTATATGTATGTGTCCCTTTATATTGAGGGGTAGTAATGGTTCCTTAGTTCTTGGGCCCAAGAAACTTACCTAGTCCTGTTAGTTTTTCTTACCCCTGCCTACATCTTTCTTTATTCAATTGCCCTGTTTGAGTGGACCATTTATTTCTTGACATTGTCCCTACTAGCATACTTTTTAAGCTACCACATCTAAAGTAGGTCTCCAGTAGGTTTAAAGTTCATCACCCTATTTTAATTACTTGCATAGTACTCATTATCTGACATTTTTTATTATGTATATACTGTTTACTTCCCCCTACTAAAAAGTAGGCTCCTTGAGAGTAGGTACCACATCTATTTAGTTCACTGTTTTGTTTCCAATGCCTACAATACTGCTACATAATATGTGTTCAAGATTTGTTGAGTGAAAAGGAAGTGCTACATATGTATTTGTTCATTGAATGTTGCCTAGAGTGACTATTTATCCAATTGCCCAAGCCCTCCCATTTTGAACTCCCCTTCATGCCCCTAATAGTTTCACCAAGATCACCTCTAGACCAAGTATACCTGCAGTTGAAACCTAGCCCTCCTGGGAGGCCAAATTCCTTCTTATCAAAACATTTAATGATGACTTCTGATTTCTATTTAAATCCTTTGGGTGAAGACTTCTGAATTAATTCCTTTGGGCTTTACCATCATCAGACTTATTGTTGGCCATGTAAACTATCATCAAGCAGTGAGTCTATTTCAGGATGAAAGGAAAAGCCATGTATCATTAATGTGATTACAGGTGATGCAAAGTGTATCTGTACCTTTACTTCCTAGTCGTGGAAAAACTGATACATGTTTTTTATTCTCAGAATATTCATGCTGCATGGAACAAACTGACATATTTGGATGTGGGGTGGGGGGATGAGAAGAGATAAACCAAAGAACTTAGATAATTATATGCATAGTCCATGGACACGGGCAATAGGGTAGGGAAGACCTGGGGTGGGTAGGGGCATGGGAGATATCTGTAATACTACCAACAATAAAAATATATTTTTTAAAAAGATACAAATATAAAATTAAATAGACTTAAATAAAAAAAGATTATTCATGCTAATATGGCTTTATGTGTGGCATAGTTTTAAATACCATGTCAAGCAGTTTTCCTCACATGTTCAGGAATCAGTTAAATATTCCATCACATCCATCACACTTCTAGAAGCATTTATTGATTCATTTTCTGCTCAGAGCAGTTTTTTAATAACTATCTCTCATTGGAATGTAGCATACCCAGAAATTAAGGTTGCAGAGAGAGTAAACTATCGTCTAAAACAGTGAATATGCAAGAAAAAAAAAATCAGAGTTTAGCATTCAGAATGTGTTTATCTGTTGGAAAAGACATAAACAAAATTTAAGCTGACATAGTTATAATGTTTGGGATAATTACACCTTAGTTTAAATCTGGCATATGAAGATTTATCTGCCATGTCATATTGTTATATTTTATTACTTCATGTTTTGGGTGGAATGTTTTTCTTCCCATTACTGTGAACATGAAATGAGATCTTAAAGTTAAATTACTAGTATATACATATATAAAATAAATTATATATTTATATGAATATATAGTTATTTTTATAATAATATACCATATACACAATATTTATACAGGGTATCCCAAAAATGTATGCACACTTTGAATAGTTACTAATTCCAATGGGTTAAATCTCAAAAGAAAGAAACACCAATTGAGCTATCAGCTGTGAAAGTGTATATCATTTTTTGGGACACTCTGTATATAATGTAATATAATTATATTATGTATAATATAAAATAATGTAATGCTATAATGAAATATAAAATTATTATATATTATATAACATATGTAATATTATAGTATATGATATTATATATATCTTTAAGAAAATGAATCAGAAACATTGTTAGGTAAGATTTGGATTTTTTTTCTAACATGATGGGGAAGAAAATGCATTGAAGGGTAAGTATTAGAGAGATCAGACTCAGTTTGAACTTCTGGGAAAAAAATAGGCAAGTAAGAAATCATATGTGAATGTATGTTTGTAATCATAGGTGATGGACATTAAAGAGAGTGCTCAATAGCCCCAGATAGTAAGTAGCATCCGAGAAAAGGCAACATAGGATAAAGATGAGTAGTTTTTATAAAATACTTAAAGAGTTTCACCTATCTGACCAGCTTCTTTACTGCTTCCTATCCCTCATTCTGTTTAAGTTCTCTCCTCCACAATAGCATATCACTTTTCAAGGGAGCAATCATCATTTACACAAAGGCAGGCAGAGGACTGATGTGTTGCAGAGGACTGTTGCTCACCTGGTGCTGCCCTGCAACTTCCAGAGAGGTACTCACTGACTCTGGTCCCACTATAATTCAAACACAAGATTAAAAATAAGATGAGGGGAAAGTACTCCTAAGGAAATGAAGAGGGAAAGGAGAGAAATTAAAGCAAGAGCCTGATGTTCCTAAATTCATTTTTAAATTAGGTACCTCTACCGTGTATTTACAACTTAAAATATACTACATTTGAAAGTAAATGGTTAGTTTCAAAAGGACTGAACAATTCCATTCAATTTAAAATGAAGATGGGGTCATTCTACTTTTAAAGGGTAAAGAGAGTCAAATATATGATGATGGAATAAGATTTGACTTTGGGAGGTAAGACACACAATGAAATATACAGATAATGTATCATAGAATTGCACACTTGAAACCTATATAATTTTCTTAACCAATGTCATCTTAATAAATTTAGTTAAAATTTTTCTTCACCTCTGTTTTGCTTAATTATTGTTCTCCTTTTTGTGTTTCTTTGCTTTGCTGGTGCCATAAACTTATAAATTGAATGCATATGGAATTCCATGGCTCACTGTGTTCAGACTACATAACTTTGCAAGAGGTCAGTGCTATTGACCAATTAAAGAATGTTTTATATTTTTTTACAGTTGGGAAGCTCATCATATCTCCGTCTCCTTCCTGATTTATTCCAAGACAAGACCTTGGAATTTTCAAGTGTAAATCTAGTGTGTTACAAATAGAAGGCATATATCAAGCCAATTGCTCATAGGCAGCGCCACATTTCATGGCATGCGAAGTTCAGAAGGGAAAAATAGCCCTGCTATATGCAGGAACCATTACATGCTTTAAATTAAATCAATAAAGAAATGGAGACCAAAGGATAACAGAGGTTTACAGCATCATTAAGCAGGCAAATGACTCCATGTGGAAGAACCAATGAGTTGAGTAGAAGGCACAGTAGGATGTTTCTTCCCAAATTTCTCATAACATAGAAGCTCCTATTTTAGAGAATAATGCAGGAATTTAAAAACCATTAGAAAATATTTTCTACTACATAACTTTTTTAAATTGAGTTTATTGGGTTGACATTGGTTAATAAAATTATATTGGTTTCATGTGTACAATTCTATAATACATCCTCTGTATATCTTATTGTGTGTTTCACCTCCCCAAGTCAAGTTTCTTTCCATTTCCATTTATCTCCCCTTTAATCTCTTCTACCTTCCATCACCCCTCTTTCACTCTGGTAATCACCATACCATTGTCTGTGGGATTTTTTTTTTAATTTTCTTAATCACTTCACTTTTTTCACCCAGTCCCCCAATACCCCTCCACTCTCACAGTTGTCAGTCTGTTCTCTGTATATATGAGTCTGTTTCTATTTTGTTTGTTAGCTGATTTTGTTCATTAGATCCCACATATAAGTAAAATCATATAGTACTTGTCTTTCTCTGACTTATTTTACTTAGCATGATATTATCTAAATCCATTCACACTGTTACAAAGGTAAGATTTCCTTCTTTTTTATGACTGAGTTGTATTGCATTGTGTACCACAGCTTTTTTTATCCACTCATCTACTGATGGACACTTGGGCTACTTTTAAATCTTGACTGTTGTAAATAACACTGCAATGAACATAGTGGTTCTTTTGAATTAGTGTTTTGGTTTTCTTTGGATATATTTCCATAAGTGGAATCATAGGGTCATGATTTGAAAACAGTTTTGGACATGTAGAAAATAGAAAATTACCATAACAGAAAAAGTCTACCAAAATTATAGGTTACTTATAATTTATTGTGTGCATATATT
>NW_006295824.1:2979617-2987879 GCF_000327345.1 Myotis davidii | reverse complement strand
GATGGGCCCACCCCAGGCGGGGCTGAGGGAACTGGGCACTGCCAACTTTTGGTTGTGGGCGCTGCCACCTTTGAGGGTAGGGGCAATAAATTAGCATATTTCCTCCTTATTGGCTGTGGGTGCCGCCATCTTTGCAATGGCATGAGGGTCAATTAGCATATTCCCTCTTTATTAGATAGGATTTATTTTAAAAAATAATTTTAATACAAACCAATACTGTATATGTTAAAAAACAAATAAGAATAACCCATTACCCAATTGATCCTTTTTTATATTTTAGAAAGTATACTTCCTAATTGGTACCGTATATATCTATTTAGTCAATAATTTATTTCCTAAAATTGAGTGGATTATTTTTCCTTCTGAAAGTATGCTTTGATAAACTATAGAGTTAGAGGTGAGGGCAGAGTTACTGAGCCATAAGTCCATCATATCTGACAAAATACAGTTGTGTCTCCTGCTTTACCAGGTCAGTTTTCTCCAAGCTAACATACCCCATTCCAGGGATGATGTACTGCTTTTGTTTTTTTGTTGTTGTTGTTTGTTTTGAAGATCAGACAGCTCTCACAGAGTAACAGAGGGCAGGAGGCTAACTTGATCATTCTTTTGTACCACAATTCCAGGAGAATTGCACAGTCCTCCCTCATTGTCCAATTTTAAGCATTCAGAAGATGGCACAGAAATAAGAATCTGAGCCCTTGAGTTTAGTACTTCAAGCAACAGCCAAATGCAAGTGCAGACTTTCTATATCAGGGCATTGAAACTCTGGAGGAGTTGCCTCTGCCAGAGAAGTGAGTGAATATTCCAAGATTCCATCTTCCAGCAGCAGCAAGAGCTAATTTTCAAGTTATTCATGAATAGTGTCTTTAATAAAGGAATCAGATCTCAGATGATATTCATCCAGATACAATAAATGTCGCCAGAATAAGTAGAATATTCCTTCAGAACTTTACAGGATATTTGGTTTCTAACAGATCTTACAGGTAAACTATACTTTGAAACATGTAAATAACTAAACAGTGGTTGGTACCATAGAATTATAAATGAGGAATAGTTTGGATTCTGGATTCAGACTGTCTGGGTATGCATCCCAGCTCCAGCATTTATTGGCCACATGACTTTTGGCAATTAACCTAGATTCTCTGTGCCCATTCACTCTTTACTATAAAACTGATGTCATATAAACTGTACTAATTGTAGAAAATGGTGAACAGTATCACTCAACTGGATATTTAACCTTCTCATTTCTGAATCTCTGTCACCAAATGTGTCCTAGACATATAGTCTATACTCAATAAATACCTGTTACATGAATGGCTGAAGAAATGAAAAGAATCCAGTTAAGTGTCCTAGTGTTATAGAAACAAGAAAAAAGGTAATGTGAATATGAGGTGATAAAATCAAGTTTGAAGTAAAATTTTAATAAATTTATTGAATGAGTTACAAAAGTAACTAGAGTAGGTAATGTTTTATGCTTTATGAATAAGTCAAACAATATTATATATTGAAAAATCAAAAGACATAAGGAAAGCAGTGGATGAACCAACACTAAAGCTAGTATAAAGGTTAAAATCAAAATAATTAAATTATTTTATCAAGCCCTAACCGGTTTTGTTCAGTGGGTAGAGCATTGGCCTGTGGACTCAAGGGTCCCAGGTTTGATTCTGGTCAAGGGCATATACCTTGGTTTCAGGCTAATCCCCAGTAGGGAGTGTGCAGGAGGCAGCTGATTGATGTTTCTCTCTCATTGATGTTTCTAACTCTCTATCCCTCTCCCTTCCTCTCTGTAAAAAATCAATAAAATATATTTTTTAAAAATTATTTTAGCAAGCACACAAAATAATCTTTGGAAGACTACTGATATAATTACTAGAGGCTCGGTACATGAAATTGTGCATGGGTGCGGTCCGTAGGCCTGGCTGGTGATGGAAGTGTGAGCATCTGGCACGGAAGGACAGGTTCCCCAGGCCCCTGTGCGCTCCCCTCTTCCTGAGTCATTGGGCCCCCACCCAGCTCCCTCAGTGCCTAGGAGCCAGGCGGTGGCCCCATCCCCCACCACCGCCGCTGGTCGCTGTCTGCAGGATGATCAGTGGGGCAACTGGGCCCTGCTCGCACCCACCTTAGCCTGGTGCTGCCTGATCACCTGCTCCACCATCTTGCCGCTCTCGTCAGGGCCCATTGTGGCTAGCAGCGCCTCCACTAAAACCTGCTGCTAGTGCCACCTAGCCAATGCCCGCCATGTTCTGCACCACCTCCTGGTGGTCAGCACACATCATATGAGTGGTTGAACTCTCGGTTGAATTCTCGGTCAAAGGGACAATTTGAATATTAGGCTTTTATTATATAGGATTACCAAAGCAGTTGGACATGAACAGGAAATACATTTTTGCCAAGAGGAAAAAAAAGGAAGAAAATAGTGTAGGTAAAAATGGAGTGATAGTGGATGATAAAGGGAGGACTTTCATTTTAGTAAAATAAGTCATACTATGGTTTAGATTGTGAGTTAAAAAGGTGTGGAAGGTGACTAGCGCTGGGGAGATTTAAAGACTATTAGACACTTAAGAAATTGCAAAGATCAAAACAATGAAATAGCAATGACACCAATGTCTCTTTTATATACTGTGCCATTTTCCCATGTGGTTTTTACGACCTTGAGTTAACCCCATTTTATACTTAGCACACTGCCTGCTGCACGAGGTACACATGTTAGAGTAAAAAGATAGTTGAATGGCTTCAGTTACAGATAGGATTTTGTAGGAGGCATGTTTTGTGTGATGGAAGAGTCTCCAAAGAACCTTTAAACCAGTGGTTCCCAACCTTTTTTTGGCCATGCCTCACCTAAGCATCTCTAAAATCCTGATGTCCCCCTCCCATGACATATAATTCTTATTATTCAAATAGTGAACTCCTATTCACGTGGAGGAAGCCTAAAAGGCCATTAACTTGGTCTAAACAAGTTTCCAAAGAACATGGCATCCATGAAAGAGAAAAAATAAAAGAATGAAAGGACAGTTGAAGGACTGAGGAAGAAATCACTAAGAAATTGTTTTAAAAAATAATATGAAGTGATATGAAAAAATAGCAAAGTTTCAAAACATATAGAAAACTGAAATGCATAAATATGTCACAATATATATTTACTAGAGGTCCGGTGCACAAAATTTGTGCACTGGAGGGGGTTCCCTCAGCCCAGCCTGCACCCTCTCCAATCAGGGGAAGTCCAACTGCTGGTTTAGGACTGATCCCTGCAGTCGGACATCCCTGTCAGAATCTGGGGCTGCTGGCTCCTAACTATTCGCCTGCCTGCCTGATTACCCCTAACCGCTTCTGCCTACCAACGTGATCACCCCCTAACCGCTCCTCTGCTGGCCTGATTGACACCTAACTGCTCTCCTGACAGCCTGATCACCCCAACTGCCTTCCTCTGCAGGTCGGGTCGCCCCCAACTGCCCTCCCCTGCCAGCCATATTGTGACAATGTGGGGGTGGCCATCCTGTGACAGTGTGGTGGTGGCCATCTTATGGTGGCCATCTTGTAACGACGTGGGGGTGGCCATTTTGTGATGATGTGGGGGCGGCCATCTTGTGACGACATGGAGATGGCCATCTTGTGATGATGTGAGGGTGTGATGGTCAATTTGCATATTACCTCTTTATTATATAGGATAGACTGTATATGAGGCCCCTAGAACCATAAGAAATACAAAAATTTACTGTTAATAACTCATTCTCAAGTCCCCCCCCCCCCATAAATCAAATTGCCCCCTTGCGGCATATGTACCCCACATTGGGAACCACTGCTTTAAACAATGTTGAATTACTTGAGCTGTAATTACTTCACAACATATTGGTAAAACTGTCATGGTTTCAGAATCCATAAAAGAGAGACTTTACAGACGAGAGACCATGGTGGAGTGATGTCTCTGATCCTAGTCAGTGAAATGAAAGAAACTGAGCAAGGGAAAGAAAATCAACACTGCTCAGCACCTAATATATGCCAAACACTAGGCAAAGTGTTTACGGTTCATTATCTTATTTAATTCACAAATAAACTCAAGAAGTAGGTACTATTATTGTCCCTTATTTTGGTGAAAGTGAGAAAAGTGAGTCTCACTATGATTTAGTAAATTACCCAGTGCCACAGAGGTATATGAAACAGTACTGAGTCTTAACCTTAGAATTCTTTTTACCCTCATCATCACAACAATCCTATACAATGGCAAATAGAAACTAACCCTGTCAGAATAAACTGTTCATTAAGTCAGGTGGGTACAGCACTGTGAAAAATGCAGACATACATGAATTACGGTGTCTTCATTTAGGCTCTGTTATCTGGGCTGTAGAGCAGGCAGCTGTTAAGTATTTATAGTGCAATTGATGATGGTGGTTTTTTCTCCTCTTAAGTGTTCAGAATTTAAAATAACTACTGCAGAGTAATAAAGGAAAAGGAACATTGTATTCCTCGCTTGATTAAGAGAAAGGCATTGCATTATTTTAGTTGCTGTCAGTTAAACAGGAATGAAGCCATGATATTTAAATCTGCAAAATCACATTCTTCATTGGGAGACTGGCTTACATATTTTATTCTCATTTCTGACATACTTTAATTGATACATAACAAAATTAAAAAATATCTGTGGGATGCAAGGAAGTAAGCTTTGAGTTAATTGTAGAAATGAAATATTTTTCTCATTGAGTCTCTTTTGTAATAGACTTGATGACAAGTAGAATACTTTATTAACTTCATGGATGCAATACAGAGTAAAACCAATAATTAAAATGCTCATTCACAGAACCAACTTATTTATATTCAGTGCTAGCTTTCAAGCTTAACATTCATTAAATTGAAAACAATACATAAGCGTATTATGGCAGGATTCACAACATGATTCAAAAATTACCACGGGATTAGATTGTCATATTGAGAGGTTTTCAGATAAAATTGGGAGATGATTATTTTGATGCTATATTTTATATTGTAATCACGTGTGATGAGAAGTATTATCACATAATTCCTCCAATAGTAGATATGTATATTCTGGAGGCTTCCACAGAGCAAGTTCAACGTACTTTCTAAAGTAGTGATATTTATTTAGTAATTTATTTATTAAAAATATATTTTTATTGCTTTGAAAGAGGAAGGGAGAGAGAGAAACATCAATGTGAGAGAGAATCATTGGTTGGCTGCTTCCTGCATACATGCTACTGGGAGAATCATTGATTGGCTGCCTCCTGCATACATGCTACTGGGAATTGAGCCTGTAACCTGAGCAGATGCTCTTAACCAGAATCAAACCTGGGATGCTTCAGTCAGTAGGCTGGTGCTCTATTCACTGAGCCAAACTAGCTAGGACTAAAGTGTTATTATTCGTACGTACTTATATTAGTATTTTAAAGTCACAATAGAGCTGAATAGTTATTTTCCTGTATGAAATATACTTCTGTTTAATGTTTATAAAGAGACAATAATTGAATGGATTTATAGGATAAAGACTAATAATGTCAACATTAAAATTTTTTAAATAAAAATGGACACTCTAATGAAACGTTGCTTCTATAAACCATGTTGAAAGCAGGCTTGTAATCTCAACAAGGATATTTTAAATCATTATGGAAAGTATTTAAAGTGGAGAAGAGTTTTAGAGAGCCATGCTAAAGAAGATCCACTATGGGAAGTCAGTGCTAAACCAATATTATGGTAGGTTGTCCCTGGACAGTGTGGTTTTTATTGTCCTTGGATGGAAATTAAATTTACCTCATCTATGGTACAATTGATTGTGATTAGATAAGGGAAAAACTTCCTTAGAAATAGTAAGGGACATAGATGATTGCTGTTATTACATAATGGCAGCTGAAAACTGCTGATTCCATACTCAAACAAGATGGAATCCAAAAAGGATAAAATAATAGCTTCCAGGCACCTCTGTAGTTCCTGAGAATTTGTGATTGTAGAAATATGTTGCTTCTGTTGGAAAGGAATGAAAAAAGCCACTCTAATTATACTGATGTATGATGTGGCAAGTATTGTGTTAACATCTCTGATATAGTTATGTAGTGTAACTGTACATTCATCAATAGAATGAAATAAAAACCAGACTTATATAGACCTGGAACCAATAAACTGCAACCTTTAGACCAAATTTGGCCTGTAATGTATTTTGTAAACCCCATTAGCTACATATAGTGTTAACATCTCTGATATAGTTATGTAGTGTAATAAAGGATCTGTACATTCATCAATAGAATTAAATAAAAACCAGGCTTACCTAGACCTGGAACCAATAAACTGCATCCTGTAGACCAAATTTGGCCTGTAATGTATTTTGTAAACCCCATTAGCTACATATAATTTTAACATTTTAATGTGTTGTAAACAAACAAACAACAAGGAATAAGTAACAGGGACCTTGTCCTGCAAGGTCTTAAAATGTCACTATCTGGCTGTGCTGGACTAAATAAACCCCTCCCCCTCAAATGTCCATGTCCTAGACTACAGAATCACAGAGTGTGACCTTCTATGGCAAAAGGACTTTGCAGATGTCATTGACTTTAGGATCTTTAAATGGAGAAATTATCTGTGATTATCCAGATGGGTGACATATAATCACAAGGGTTATATGAGGGAGAGGCAGGAGATAAAGTAGGAGATGGGAGGATGAAAGTAAGAGAGTGCAGTGATCCTGAGTCAAAAAATGCAGGTGGCTTCTAGAAGGAAAAAAGGAAAAAAATGAATTCTACCCTCAGTGTCTCCAGAAGAAACCCGCCCTGATGACACCTTAACTTTCGTTGTAAGGATCAATTCAAACTTTTGACTTCCAGGACTATAGGAGAAAAGCAAAATTGTGTTGTTTTAAGCCACTAAATATGTGGTAATATTTTATAGCAGCAACAAGAAAACTAATACACAAGCCATTTACAAAAATAGTTTAATGATCCCTGAGGTAGATGGTGATGCTCAGGAGAGAAAACATTTAGCGAGGCTGATTTAAATCCTCAAATGATATAATGCCTCTGGAAACCGATTTCTCAGAAAGAAATATTTAAATTTGGCCTTAGGAAAAATATGCACTCAGTTAAATGCCTCCATCATCCCATACAACATTTTCAAATCATTACAGGTTATCAGAGGAAAAAAGGTAATTCTGCAGGTATAAGTAAGAATACCAAAATACCTGTGAGTAAATATGGTCAAGGGTAATAAACTTTGTAGAGAAAAATCCTACTCGCTATCAAATTGCTCAGTTTATGGTATTCTTTGGGATGTTATTGGGCATGTTTAGTGTGTGTGTGTGTGTGTGTGTGTGTGTGTGTGTGTGTGTTTTATAAAGTACTACAGAAAATGTTGAAAACTAATAATGAGAAATATACTGCAAGGAGATGTTGACCAAAATGGGAAAATGCATATGAAGGAAGTTGTTAAGCAGCCTGTCTGCAATCCATTTTCTCCTTTTACAGTAGAGTGATCCTGGCAAATAAACAACCAACCAACTTGAATTATTTCAAGTGGAACATGGGTTCTTCCAAGTATTGGTGCCAATAAAGAAAAACAAAAAAGCGATCAAATCACAAATGCACAGATAACTACAGTTCTGTACCTAACAGCTAGCCACATTTAACATGTTTCTGAGGAAGCAGAAACTTACTTTGCGTATAAGTCCCTTTTCCCCACAAAGCCGAATGAAAAAAAAAAACAAGGTCAGAATTTTCTAAACCAGTAGCCACATAGAAAAACTGTACATTGTTGTCCATTCATTTGAAAAGCAAAGTCACTAGGATGGTATAAAAGATATAACCAGTACTTTTTAACTTTCTGATGATGAATGCATTTTCTCTAAGATTGAGAAAAGAGAGATGAGTGTGACAGGTGTTTCACTGGTCTCTGGTTGAAAATGCATCATAAATGTCTATAAATGTTGAAAATAAGAAACACACACACACAAACATACACACACACTACTTCAACAGCAACTGTTTGAACTCCATGCTTCTAGTCATATAGGAGGTTTAGAAAAAGTGTTTTCATAGCTTAATGTATACCCATAACAAACCCAAGGAACACTAGGAAACCATTCATTTCAGAGCGGGAATAACACCAATATGGCAAGTCCAGTTTTAGTTCTATCAGCATCACCAACCCAAATGGTAATATAGGGGTTAACAAATCAATTTAACCTTTCTAAATTAGTTTGTTATATTACATTCTATTGATCTTTTCTAATGCAAATGTATTGCTGACAAAATACATTGAAGATTTGTTTGACCT
>NW_006295824.1:2977039-2978917 GCF_000327345.1 Myotis davidii | reverse complement strand
ATGAAGGGGGAGAGAAGAGAGAGAGAGAGAGAGAGAGAGAGAGAGAGAGAGAGAAAAGCATCAATGATGAGAGAGAATCATTGACTGGATGCCTCCTGCACACTCCCCACTGGGAATTGAGCCAGCAACATGGGCATGTGCCCTGACCAGGAATTGAACTGTGACCTCCTGGTTCATAGGTCCATACTCAACCACGAGTAGGAACATCTGTGCTTCTTAATTCCTTCCTCTTCTTCACTGATACCCCTAACCCCTCCCATCTGACAACCATCGAATGAGATTTATTGGGATGATCACTTAGTAAATTATATAATGTCGAATCACTGAGGAGTACAGTGAAAACTAACAATATATAGCATGTCAACTGTAATTTAAAAATGAAAATATTTTAAAAAAATATATATTCTCTTTCTACTCTGATCTACCTGGCATTTACTGGCCTTGAATAAGAATGAAAGAGTGGTTGAAAAATAAAGAGAATGAGGTAAACAATCTGGAAACGTCCCTGACATGCATAAATAAAACTACAGTGAACAGGAACACTACTCTACCCATCTAAGCATTTAGCTCCATATGGGGAGACTCCGTTCTTCAAATATTCATATATCTCAGCTTGTAGTGGTTCTCAACCTTCTGGCTCTTTAAATACAGTTCCTCATGTTGTGACCCCGAACCATAAAATTATTTTCATTGCTACTTCATAACTGTAATGTTGCTACTGTTATAAATCTTAATGTAAATATCTGATATGCAGGATGGTATTAGGCAAACCCTGTGAAAGGGTCGTTCGACCCCCAAAGGGGTTGTGACCCACAGGTTGAGAACCACTGGCTTATGGCATGAAGCACTCTACAGAGAGGAAAGCTCAGGATGGGCCCCCGTCCTGACATTTATTATATAGGATATATTTTATTATAGCTTCTATATATATAGCTTCCTTTACCATTTCATGTCATCCTATCTAATAAAAGAGTAATATGCAAATTAATATGCACTCTTCACTCCATCAGTCCATCACAAAGATGGCTGTGGCCACGGAGCTGGAGCCAGAAGAAGGCTTGTGTTGCCCCCAGCGATGGAGGAAGCCAAGCTTCCTGACTGCCCTCCCGGCCCTGAGCTCTGCTCAAGGCTACAAAGTTTCAATTATAGAAGATAAGTAAGTCCCAGGTACCTGCTTCCAGCTGCCATGGCATCCGCTCAAGGAGTGGCTGGGAGCCTTGGATGCCAGGGGCAACCCGACCTGGGCTCCACTTAAGGCTACAAAGTTTCAATTATAGAAGATAAATACATCTCTGAGGGCTGAGGGAAGCCGCCAGGGCTGTGAGGGCCAAGCGCCTTGCACAAATTTCATGCATTAGGCCTCTAGTCCTATCTAATAAAAGAGTAACATGCAAATTAATATGCACTCTTTACTCCATCTGTCCATCACAAAGATGGCTGTGGCCATGGAGCTAGAGCCAGTAGGAGGCTTGTGTTGCCCCCAGTGATGGAGGAAGCCAAGCTTCCCAACTGCCCTCCCAGCCCTGAGCTCTGCTCAAGGCTACAAATTTTCAATTATAGAAGATAAATAAGTCCCAGGTACCTGCTTCCAGCTGCCATGGCCTCCGCTCAAGAGAAGGGGCTGGGAGCCTTGGATGCCAGGGGCAACCCGACCTGGGCTCCACTTAAGGCTACAAAGTTTCAATTATAGAAGTTAAATAAATCTCAGATACCTGCTTCCTGCCCGAGGGTGTGGCCAGCCTGAAAATGGCCATCAGCCCCTCACCCAGGTTGGCCGGGCACCCCAGTAGGGCTACCACCCTGAAGGGGCTATGGGCAGCCTGAAAATAGCCCTCAGCCCCTCACCCAGGCTGGCCAGGCACCCCAGTGGGAATGTCC
>NW_006295824.1:2976582-2976975 GCF_000327345.1 Myotis davidii | reverse complement strand
CAGAGGAGCCCCGACTGGGGCTCCACTTAAGGCTACAAAGTTTCAATTATAGAAGTTAAATAAATCCCAGATACCTGCTTCCAGACTGCGGGTGTGGCCAGCCTGAAAACAGCCCTCAGCACCTCACCCAGGCTGGCCAAGCACCCTAGTGGGACCCCCCCACACCCTGTAGGGGCTGTGACCAGCTTGCAAATGGCCATCAGCCCCTCACCCAGGATGGCCAGACACCCCAGCGGGACCCTCACCCAGAGGGGGTGTGACCAGCCTGCAAACAGCCATCAGCCCCTCACCCAGGCTGGCCAGGAACCCCAGCAGGACCCCCACTCTGATCCAGGACACCCTTCAGGGCAAACCAGCCGGCCCCCACCTGTGCACCAAACCTCTATCCTATAT
>NW_006295824.1:2973481-2976546 GCF_000327345.1 Myotis davidii | reverse complement strand
GCAAACCCAGCCAGCCCCCACCCATGCACCAAGCCTCTATCCTATATAATAAAAGGGTAATATGCAAATTGACCCTAACAGCAGAACGACTGGGAATGACTGGACACTATGACACACACTGACCACCAGGGGGCAGATGCTCAATGCAGAAGATGACCCCTGTTGGTCACTGCGCTCCCACAGGGGGAGCTCTGATCAGCCACAAGCCCGGCTGACAGCTGCCAGCACAGCGGTGGTGGCAGGAGACTCTCCCACCTCCTCAGCAGCACTAAGGATGTCCAACTGTAGCTTAGGCCTGCTCCCCGCTGGCAAGTGGACATCCCCCGAGGGCTGCCGGGCTGCCAAAAGGATGTCTACCAGCTTAGCCCCGATCCCCCAGGGACCAGGCCTAAGCCAGCAGGTGGACATCTTCTGAGAGGTCCCAGACTGCGAGAGGGCACAGGCCAGGCTGAGGGACCCCCGCAAATTTTTGTGCACTGGGCCTCTATTGAGAGAATAAAATTGGATTAAACTGTGTAATCTACCTATATCCTTGGGAAAATTCTGAAATCCTTAGATTACTCTATTTATAAGTACAAATCAAAAGTTAGGTTAATTTAGCATATTATAAGGCTGCCATATAACTCATGGTAATATTTTTATCTTTTGGAAACTGCCAAGCTAATTCTAATAAGAAAAATAATTATTTATGGGGCCCTGCTCTGTATGGCGCAGTGGTAGAGGATCAACCTGCATTACAAAGGGTCCTGGGTTCAAATCCAGTCAAGAGCACATATCTTGGTTGCATGTTTGTTCTCTGGCCTGTACAGTGGCAACCAATCTACGTGTCTCTCACCTCTCTCTTTTTCTCTCTCTCTGTTCCTGTCTCTTTCTCTCTTTCTGTCATTTTCTCTCCCCAACTTCCTCCCTTTCATTTTCTCAAAAACAACAACAATCAATGGAAAAAAATATCCTTGGGTAAGGATTAACCAACAAATAAATTACTTAAGGGGAAATTTTTTCAAACAATATGATTAGTTTACATGTATTTTACTAGATAACTAGGGGCCCAGTGCACGAATTCATGTACCTTGAAAGAAACTGTGGGCCTCAAGGCTGCAATGGGCATAGGAGTGGGTCTCGGCCCATCCTCCGTGCCCCTGCCTGGCCCTCCCACTGTGGTCTTTGTCCCCTGTCTGCCAGCAGGCCTGCTCCCCAACCGCCGCTCCTATGCATTGATGGCGCCGGCCCTGCTCATACCCACTGATGGCGCAGAGTGATTGGGGCTGGTGACAGCAGAGGGTGTGAGTGATAGCTGCCGGCCCAGTAAACTTACTGCCTCTATAAGCACAACTTCCCCTTCCTTTGTCTAGTTACTTCTCCACAATGTATTGCTCTTTGTTAAAATGACATATAAGGCCTCAGGCCTAACCACGTCTTTGGATTTTTCACTTCTCTTTTGTGAGGATTTCTTTTACTATACTTTCATCAGTAATTACACGCAAAACAAATCTTCATCAAGCCCTCAGGGGCGATCTGGGCTGGCAGCTGCCTCTGGCACCCACTGATGGCACTGAGCAATCAGGACTGGCACCGGGTGACGGCAGTGAGAACGAGTGGAAACTCCAGTGCCGGCTATGGGTACAAGCAGGGCTGGCACCAGCAGTGGATGTGAGCAGCGGCTGCCAGCTCTGATCACTCCTCAGGAGCAGGGGAAGGTGGAGAAGCCCTGAGGGGCCATTGGAGCTAGCAGCTGCCACTCACACCAGCTGACAGCACCAAGTAATCGGGGCTGTTGCTAGGCACTGGCAGTGGGTGCGAGCAGGGTCAGTGCCGGCAGCAGGTGCAAGTGCTGGGGAGAACTACGACACATGAGAGCAAAGAATTTTCAGTAACCACCAGAGGCTCACCCTGATGACAGTGACTGGTGCCCCACCTTGGCCTGGCACCCCCGCTCACCTGCTTCATCATAACGCCACGGCTGATGCTTGCCATGTTCCGCGTGCACTCCCTGGTGGTCAGCACACGTCATAGAGACCAGTTGTTCGGTTGTTCAGTTGTTCCACTGTTCAGTCTATTTACATATTGGCTTTTAATTATATAGGATATTTGAAAATGTAATAAGAGTTGTCTTATAAATGTGCTATTATTTACAACTAAATAATGAATTCCTTATATTTAGGGTTTGCATAAGATGTCTTTCAAAACTCCAGCATATAGGAAAAAAATAATTTATTTAAAATGTAAGCTCTTTATTTTATTTTTTGAATATATTTTATACTAGTTACTGGAACATGTGAGGATATATCCTTGTGCTCTTATGCAACCCTTTAGTTTATTCCAAGGAGAGGAGTAAGAAACTTATGATGTACTACGAAAAGGTGAAGATTTTAGGTGTGTAGACAGAGCGTCTTAAGAAAACAGAAAGAGAATTCAGTAGGATTATATATATTTGCATATACCTTATATAAAGTAGATAATAAAATATAAATTAAAATAAAAACTTCTTTAAAAGATAAGAATTTTTAAGTTTGGGTTGAAAATTAAAATGTGATTATAATGTGAAAAACGCATAAATCTAAGAAAGTATTCAGAATATTCTCAGATGGTTATTATAAATAAGACTACAAATGTTGATATCTCACCATACTTTTTGGAGAAAATGTGGGAGCACCAAAGGAGTGCTATAAAACAGATGTTATAGGAATTTCCAGGAGCACTAAATAGTTTTATTTCATTTTGTATTTAGTTGCAAGCATTTTTCTTAAAGCTTAAAGGTATCTAATTAGTATATAATATGAAAAGAACTATAACCCAAGAGAATATCTTTATAGCATATGATTGTTGAGAAATTTCACTGTAACAAACATGATAAGGCTATAAAAGAGAAATACTGGGCAAAAGTCATCAAAATCTGTCTTTGTTTTTAAATTTGGAAGTTTGTACTCCTGCATTAATCTTAAATGTGTCTAATATTATAATATTATATTCTAAATTATAATATTACTAGAACCCAGTGCACAGATTCATGCACCCGTGGGGTCCCTTGGCCTGGCCTGTGGGGATTGGGCCAAAACTGTTAAAGG
>NW_006295824.1:2970939-2973352 GCF_000327345.1 Myotis davidii | reverse complement strand
TTTAGACAGAATGATTTTTTACAGAGAGGAAGGGAGAGGGATAGAGAGTTAGAAACATCGATGAGAGAAAAACATTGATCACCTGCCTCCTGCACAACCCCTATTGGGGCTGTGCCTGCAACCAAGGTACATGCCCTTGACTGGAATCAAATCTAGGACCCTTGAGGCCACAGGCTGATGCTCTATCCACTGAGCCAAACCGGTTAGGGCCTTCCTTTTATATTTAATAATTTTTATTACCTAATTGATAAATAACTACGCTTGGTATTCAAACTGTGAAATAATATATTTCTTCTGTAGTCAAATTTTTAAAAAAATTATTGATTTTATTGGAGTGACATTCTTTAATAAAAACATATATGTTTCAGATGTTCATTTCTATAATATGTCATCTAAATATTGTACTCCACCCTATGTGTTCTCCACCCCAAGTAAGTCTTCTGGAAGAACTTGACTTGGGGTAGAAAACACACACCTTTACCCTCTTCTATCTCTCCCCACTCCATTTCCTTCTGGTAATTACTATACTTTCATCAATAATCTGAGTTTTTAAATATGACTACATAATATAACTATATTCAAAACATTTAAGCTATTTTTAAACAACAGAGTAAGAAATTATCTTCTAGGGAAATTGTATATAAATCACATAATGTTAATTTCTCCAAACTCCATCCTACCCTCTTATAGCAATTCTCTGAGTGACTTACCATGGGAATATAATAAATAAATAAATACATACATACATACATAAATTTAGTATAAGATATTTGTAAATTTTGGCTTCTTGATTCATATAGTTTCATTAGCATATTTTTTCATATTCCTTAAAAATCAACCTCATATGAATAGTCATGTCTTAAGAAACAAATTTCATAATATTTATTAGATACTGAAGTGGATCAGAATATGCCACCCCCAAACTTTTGTATAAGGATTATTTTGAGCTGAAAGCAATTAGTTCTCTGCCCTTCCCCTTTTTGTATAAAAGTAGGACATAAATTTCCTTCTGTAAAGATAATATAAATTTTCATTTTTAAAGTTGACTTTCTCTCCATTACCAAGAAGTAGAGAATGCCTCAATCACTGGAGACCTATACTCAATGAAGAAAGTCATCAAGTTAAGTCTGGGTAAGGAACCTCCTGAAATAAGCCTATATTCCACTAGTTTCTCCCACATATTTACCTTCCCAAACTTACTGCCTCTATAAGCACAACTTCCCCTTGCTTTGTCTAGTTACTTCTCCACCATGTATTGCTCTTTGTTAAAATGACATATAAGACCTCAGGTTTAACCACGTCTTTGGATTTTTCACTTCGCTTTTGTGAGGATTTCTTTTACTGTACTTTCATCAGTAATTACATGCAAAACAAATCTTCATTCTGTCAACCGTCTTTTATCAGTTTAATTCACACACCCCAATTACAAAATTCAAGAGTGTGGAGGAAAGGTTATCTTTGTTGTTTACTTCCTCTACAATATTAAGACAGGGTGAACATGCTATCATCAGAGTAGGAAAAAAGTTTGAAAACCCAAGACAAACCTGGTTTATGCCTCTCTCTCTTTTCATATCTATATATGTATAATGAATCTTTTCTTACAAAAGAATAAATACTCATTTTCTATTTCACATACATATAAAGAGAAAGAACTCTGGCTTACATATTAATGGGTAAAAAGAGGGTCATCTGGAATCTATAAGCAGAAGACACACACGAGTTCAAGCAGAAGGCCATGCAAGGAGGCACCAAAATGCATATATGACATACTGAGAGAGAGAGAGAACATGTATATTAACATCATATTGAATAGGTAAAATTGCTAACTAAGCCAATGGGAATATATATGACCTCATTTCTTTTTCTTGATAAATATTACAATTACCAGACATTTATGTGGATGTTATGCATATATTCGCAAACACTTAATTTTCCGTATATTTTGGTCAAGTAAGTGAGCTTCTACAAGCTTCAGATAACTCACGAGTAAGCATTTTAATAATAGAAAGTAGCACTTAACATTGCTATAAGGATTAAAATATCATGAATGCAAATATAAAATCTGTATATAAGAACCACAATTCATAATAGATATTAATATTTTTATCATTAAGAATTTGGATAGCCCTAACCAGTGTAGCTCAGTGGGTAAAGTGTCAGCCTGCGGACTGAAGGGTCCCAGGTTTGATTCTGGTCAAGGGCATGTACCTTGATTGCAGGTACATCCCCACTAGGGAGTGTGCAGGAGGCAGCTGATGATGTTTCTCTCTCATTGATGTTTCTAACTCTCTATCCTTCACCCTTGCTCTCTGTAAAAAAATCAATAAATTATAGTAAAAAAAAGAATTTGAATAAAGATCTAATGTTTTCATAGCACTGGATTGTTCAATTTGAAAGGAGCTGGCAGCCTGGG
>NW_006295824.1:2968444-2969128 GCF_000327345.1 Myotis davidii | reverse complement strand
CTTCTGGGGATTTTTCACTTCTCTTTTGTGAGGATTTCTTTTACTATACTTTCATCAGTAATTACACGCAAAACAAATCTTCATCCTGTCAACCGTCTTTTATCAGTTTAATTCACACACCCCAATTACAAAATTCAAGAGTGTGGAGGAAAGGTTATCTTTGTTGTTACTTCCTCTACAATATTAAGACAGGGTGAACATGCTATCATCAGAGTAGGAAAAAAGTTTGAAAACCCAAGACAAACCTGGTTTATGCCTCTCTCTTTTCATATCTTGATATGAATATTGAATCTCTCATTTCAAAAGAACAAATTCTCATTTTCTATTTTATCAACATATAATGGGAAAGAACTCTTCCTGGCATATTAATGGGTCAGAAGAGGGTCATCTGGAATCTAGGAATAAGCAGAAGACACACACAAGTTCAAGCAGAAGGCCATGCAAGGAGGCACCAAAATGCATATATGACATACTGAGAGAGAGAGAGAACATGTATATTAACATCATATGAATAGGTAAAATTGCTAACTAAGCCAATGGGAATATATATGACCTCATTTCTTTTTCTTGATAAATATTACAATTACCAGACATTTATGTGGATGTTATGCATATATTTGTAAACACTTAATTTTCTGTATATTTTGGTCAAGTAAGTGAGCTTCTACAAGCTTCAGATACCTC
>NW_006295824.1:2956051-2968317 GCF_000327345.1 Myotis davidii | reverse complement strand
CTAACCAGTGTGGCTCAGTGTGTAAAGTGTCAGCCTGCGGACTGAAGGGTCCCAGGTTTGATTCTGGTCAAGGGCATGTACCTTGATTGCAGGTACATCCCCACTAGGGAGTGTGCAGGAGGCAGCTGATGATGTTTCTCTCTCATTGATGTTTCTAACTCTCTATCCTTCACCCTTGCTCTCTGTAAAAAAATCAATAAATTATAGTAAAAAAAAGAATTTGAATAAAGATCTAATGTTTTCATAGCACTGGATTGTTCAATTTGAAAGGAGCTGGTGTACTGTGAACAGTACTGACATAGTGACCTTGTTGCTAAAACTGATATCTGGAGATTTAAACATGAAGAATAAAGCTGTCATTAATGTATTAATCACTCAGACTAGACTCTTGAACTTCTAATTTATACTTCAGTGCAATTATTAAAAACAAAAGTTTGGAACCAAACTCTTGAGTTTAAATCCCAGCTCTCATTCTTATTAACATTTTAAGGTTTTTGGAAAACTTTTAATGATGTGAGCCTCATATTTCTTATCCGTAAAATGGTAATCATAATAGTAATCTTATGAGTTAAGACATACATAGGATTGAAAATAGCTCCTTGCACTTAGTATCAACAAATGTTATCATTATCTTCAGTATTGGCAGTGGTCCATCACTTTGAAAAACTATAGGCCACAATTTCCATTTTTATAGCGATGCTAAAAAATCCATAAAATCTATAAAAATGATATATAGTGAACATCAGCTGACTTCTCCCTTTCATGTAGAGTAGGTATTGATAATAGTTCTGAAGTTCAAGTTCAGATGACCTCAGGTCCCCACCTTAATCATAAATTGACAAACTAAGTTTTTAAAACAATCCCTGACTAGAACCAGGATTGCTCTAAAACTATGAAATGGTATTGAGATTAACCAAAATCTAAGTGGCACCAATTGCAGCAATTCTTACAAATTCTGTGAAATAATTCATTGCTATCATTTTAAGAATGAAAATTTTCCATTGTATGCTAAGGATATAAGAAATCACAAATCTGTTTTATTTTGTCTTATGTGTGCTTGTATTTTTGATGTGTGTGTGTGTGTGTGTGTTGATCCTCACCCGAGGATGTTTCCATTGCGTTTAGAGAGAGTGGAAGGAAGGGATGGAGGTAGGAGGGAAGAGAGAGAGAGAGAGAGAGAGACTTCAATGCCAGAGAGGCATATCCGCATGCTCCCGTACCAAGGCCAGAGATAGAACAGGCAACCCAGTTCCGTGCCCCTGACTGGGAATCAGACCCAGGACCTTTCAGTGTCTGAGCTCATGCTCTATCTATGGAACCACACCAGCCAGGGCGTATATGTGTTTGTCTTATAGTTCTAAAGTGTGTGCTGTTATAGAGACACATGAGCATTTTCTTTGCTGCCTGACCTTTTCATTCATTCGTTTTCCCTTTTTAAATGAGAAAAGAAGGAGGACATTTGTAATAAAGATACATTAAACAATAAAGAAACATTTAAAAAATAAGAAATAAAAATACATACTTTTAATTTTTATAACAAAATAAACATATTTTGCATTTTATTGTAATTTTATTATTTATAATGAATGGGACATCTAACAAAGGAACAGAGTTACCAACTAAATAAATTTAGACCTTTAAAGTACCCAATGTGATCAATTGTAAAGGAAGTTTGTCACTTTCACTTTTGGCAAAGTGCCTGCATCCAGCCATAAAGGCTGGGCAGCTGCAAGCAAAACATTTTTCATTATCTGAGTCATCCCACTTACTGTGTCACTTGTCTCACTCTGCCTCAAACTCTAGCTCCCGCTCATAATTAGGAGGTAAAATTTTATCAGGTGGACTCTTGACTAAGGTCGCAGGAGCGAAGGGTAGAGGAGGAGGTGGCACAGAGGGGGGAGGTGGTGTTTTTAGAGATTCAAACTCCTCTACTATATGTTGCAAAGCCGTGGCCACACCCTGCTAAGATATCCTTACATTTTCTTGTGCTGGATCAAGGCAATCATGAATTAAAGACCATATGGTGAATGTAGAAATAGGAATTTTCTCTGGACCTTCTGTTGTGTATTGATCATGCAACTGCTTTCCAATCTTTTCCTAGGTTTGGAAGTTGATGATTCCCTCTTCAGGAAACCAAGCGCAAGTTCCATTAACAACATTTAAGAAAGTGATGGCAAACCTATGACACGAGTGTCAGAGATGACACGTGACTCATTTTTTTTGGTTGATTTTTCTTTATTAAATGGCATTTCAATATATAAAATAAATATCAAAAATATGTGTTTTACTATGGTTGCAAATATCAAAAAATTTCTATGTGTGACACGGCACCAGAGTTAAGTTAGGGTTTTTCAAAATGCTGAATGACACTCCCAGCTCAAAAGGTTCACCATCCCTGGAATAGAGCATCCTTTAGCTTGGACATTGTTTCAAGCATTTGAGAATTATCTCTTTCCTGAGACCCTGAATTCCCCTTGTTTTACACCCAGCTGCTACTAAACTTTGCTCCTTGCCTTAGTTTCCTTTTCTGCAATTGCTTCACTCAGGAGACCTTTCACCTGATAATTGTAGTTGCCTCCCCGTACTCAAGTCCCACATGAACCGTGTCCAGCATGGCCAGTGGTGAACCTGAGGGCCAGGGGGCAGTGAAGGATTAAAGAAAACAGACAAGAGGGGGCCAGGTGGATCACTGCGCCTAGATGAGGAAACAGTGACATAGCCCGTAAGCCGAATCTTTATTTTATAATCAGATCACACAAAGCAAAACAAGGGAGTAGTCAAGATGTTTACAATGTTCTTGCGAGTTTCAAATCTACTTTCCTGTTGTTGCAATTCTCTGAACTCTATCAAGCTTTGTTTTGGCAGCACTTGCTGTAATTCCCGCATCCCACATCCTTCAGCTACCTAGGACTACAGGGTTGGACTATAAGGTCAATCTTAAAACCATAGCCTTTGGCTATAATTGTGCTGGGAGGGCTTTGCCCTCCAAGCTGGGACTTATATGTGGCTTTGCCACCAGAGGACCATGCCTTCTCATCAGTCTGAGGCTTGAACCTGTGCAAATGCTGTAGCTGCTGTCCACAGAAGCTGAGGGATTGTATTCTAGTTCTGCCCTGTTAAAATTAACCATAATAATGACATAATAAAAGTCTCAGTATTCTCATTGAGTAAGCAATCCGGCAAATTAAAGACTTTGCTACTGCGTGCTCAGGAAGAAAGGTAGTGAGAGCTATTCCCAGTCTATGAAGACAGTGGGTCTCAGGGCCTTTCCCCAGAAACTATCACTGTCTCTTCCTCTATCTGGGGTCATCTGACATTCTGAACTAGACACCTTGTCACATGGCTTCCTATTTACTGAGGCTGCCAGTCCCTGAAGATAAAAAGATTGCCTAAGTCCCAGTTACCACAGAACAAAAATGACTCATGTAATTATGCTTCTGATGATAATAGAGTTCTGATTGATTTTTTTTTTCAGAGACGTGACAATCAGAATCTTTTGTTGAGCAAATCACAGCTCAAACATCAACTCAAACAAAACAGTCAAAACAAGAAAGTGTTTTTAGAAAGATAGTTAAGTCGTTTATAAAGTCTCAAAACACTAGCTACATTTACATTAGCAGCAGCTTTCAAAAAACAAATAAGAGACTGATCAGAGAATTACTGTAAAAAGGTAATTTCCATACTTTCAGGAGGATAATTAATCTTCCTTTGGAATCTTTCCCCCCATTTTACTGTGCAAGTTTTCAAACACAGAAAAGTTGGGAACATTTTTACTATGAAGACTTCGTATACTCAGCAGTCAGATTCTACCATTCCATTTTACCATGTTTGCTTATCACATACGTATCCATCCCTTTATCCGTCCATCACTCCACCCTATTTTCTGTTGCATTTGAGATCTCAGATGTCAGGATATTTTCACCAAATGCTTCAGCATGCACATCAGTGCACAGCTTAATATTTGTTTGACTTAATATTTAGCATATTGGTTGTGTTGCTCGTCCATGTTTACGGAAGCACCTGTCAGGCTGCCTGCTTCAAGTGGATCCCAGGACAAAAGAATGCTGTTCCTTTCGTACTGTGGTGGAAGCTGAATGCCACTTGAACTTCAGTTTCACTTCTCAGCAAATACAACGGAGGTCAGACCATCGGTGGGATGTTTGTAAGCACATGAGTGCCTATAATATGCTTCAGCAGAAGAAACACCATGCCGTGTTTTATTGAAAAGTAACGTATTTATTCAAGCTTTGAGAAACAGACCCTTGCTAAGTCCTATAAGCAAGGGAGGAAGACCTGACCATAGGACACCAGTGAAGGTTGAACTGACCAGCCCCAAACAACATAGATATTATCTTTCAAGTCATACAGCTGTGTGCATGCAGCAGAATTCTTTCGTTACTCGAAAGTGGTAGATTTAAGTGCAGGCTACAGCAGGTCCTGACACAATGTAGCAGCACAGGAAGGATACATTAGCTGCCCATATTTCCAATATACCTATTTCTGCTTATAGCCTCAAATGGTGTTTCCTATGATTGTTGTCCACAAAGAAAATGTTCATGTCTGGTTTATAGATAGTGATGCAAGATACCCTATTATTTGTCGGACATGAACTATTATAAAATTTATATCTAGAATAAGCCCTAAAGAAAAAGAAAAACATCGTGGCAGGTAGAACTTCAAATAACCCAAAATAACCCATCAAATTATTTACTGAACCAGTGACTTCTTGGTTCCTGGGTTAACGCTCAACCACTGAGCCACACTGGCTTGGGCATATTTTAAGATAACTATATATATATATATATATATGCATATTTACAGGTTTTTCTTAATCAGTTATAAGATAGGTTGCAAGATGGTGAAAAGCCTAAGAGAAACAAAATTGGAGGGTTGGTCCTTAAATAAAGTTAAGAAAAAGGCCCTCTCAGAATGCACTGAGGCTTTGACAATATTTCTAAGTCACGTGGGTGCTCACAAGGTTTCCACTTTTCAAGAAAACTAAAAATTAAATAGAATGGGTAGCTTATGCTGTGGATTGACATCAGCCATTTTTGACACCATCTCAGTGTCAGCTCAAAATACTCACAAATGCAATGGCCATGGTTTCAGGGATGGTGCTTATGTATGAGCTCAACAACATGGGATCCTCTTCACCCAACCAGAACTGGCCTGTACTCCTTCTTGCTGCTTGATTTTCCAACAGAATGTGCACATGCCGAATCTCTGATACGACACTGTGCCCTGGGAAGTTTCAACTTAGCCTATCTAATTGAATAACTGGATCCTATAAATTACCAAAACAAATATTTATTCTTGATACAGATTCTCTAATCTTTGTGATCTGGCATCCTAGCTAGAGATTTCACTCTTTAATTCAATAGTGCTGGGGGATGCTCAATAATTCTTCCTTCTCCAGCTCTTCCAAACATTTGATAATTATCCAGTGTTCCACATCAAATACTTTTCTGTTTAAAATACCTACAATGTATTGCTTCCTTCAGTGTCTGACGTACCTTAATTTTTAAATGAAGAACTCCTATGCTATAATTATAAAATTTTCCCTTTAAGTCATTCTTCCAAATAAATGCTTCATTTTTACTAGTCTTGTGAATTTACTGTCCCCTAAACAGATCTTAAGTTTACTTCCCTCCATGTTAGTCTGTGGAAGTTGTTGCCATCGAAACCAAATAAAACTACCATCCATTTGGAAAAGCTATTTCTAACAAATATTTATCTTTCAAAATTCTAATATTTTCAGCACATTAGTTGTCTCTGCATGTTATCAAAACATCTTTCATTTTTATACAATATTTAACAGATTTTTCACATTGTCCTAGGAAATTACAAATTCTCTTTCATTTTTGTTTTTTCCTTGTTGACTGTTCAGTATCCTTTTCTGTAACCAATACTGGTAACGTTCATATATTTGTGTATATATGTATGCATATATAAGATAAATATGAGAAAAATACTCATTCTTATAATATATGTACTCATTTTGTAATTTAATATGTGTATATTACAAATCAGTATTTTTCTCTTTTTTCCATATTTATCCTGCTCCAAAAGTAAAATTTTATAAATGAAATTCAAAATTATATTTGCTTCAATTCATATGTCTTATCCTGATGGTTTTTCTTTGCCCTCAGAGATATAAATATAATATTTTGCAGGTATGTATATTTCATCTAGAAATGGTAAAAGAGAATTGGAAGTCTTTCTTGGATTTTTCTAACATAATCTTTGACATATTGTATGCATTTGATCCATATTTAGAAGAACTTCACAATTTAATAAAGAGTAACACAAAGATCATATCAAGCTTTTTGAAATTTAAAAATACCACAGTGGTAGTTCTTTTTGTTATAATCCCATGTGAGTTACCACGGGAAGGGGGGAATGGAACAGGTTAACAATAACGCTTTTACCTAGCAACAAAATTTTAATAAGCACAAATTTTGTTCTTCTTCTTCCTTGAATAAACTGTAAATAATCAGAATCATTTCCATAATAGAGAAAGGAAATGAACATGAATGATATCTCATATCTGAAAAGATTTAGATGCCTTCCAACATTTAGTTAATTTTATAGTCAAGATGAAATCTTTCAATAATTCATGTCATCAGAGAAACAAGGGAGAATTTTCCTGGAAAAACATCAAAGTAAAGCAAGTTTTATCAGTTAAAAATCTAATACTAGCTGAAACCGGTTTGGCTCAGTGGATAGAGCGTCGGCCTGCGGACTGAAAGGTCCCAGGTTCGATTCCGGTCAAGGGCATGTACCTGGGTTGCGGGCACATCCCCGGTGGGAGATGTGCGGGAGGTGGCTAATCGATGTTTCTCTCTCATCGATGTTTCTAACTCTCTATCTCTTTCTCCCTTCCTCTCTGTAAAAAATCAATACAATATATATTTTTAAAAAATCTAATACTAGGGAAAATTACTAAAATTATTATAAAAGTACTTATAATTAAACTTAAAATATAGAAAAAGTAGCTAATGAGAGTTTTAACACATATATTATAATATAAAAATAACTTCCTGGTAACAGAAAGTGAAGGTAAGCATGGATTTAATAACGGAAGCTCCCATTCACTGAGGCTGACCTAGTTGATACCATTGTTGAGAATTCAACCTGCCAGCAACCAAGACCAATGTTAATTCTCCAACACAGCCTTCCAGCTTAGAGACCAACCAGCCACTTGATACAAAACTGACTACTTTGCACTCCATGTGCCCTGGTGGGAGCAGTGATTAACAACAACTGGATTCTACATGTATTCTAAGCATGTGTTTGTCTTCCTATTCCAGGGCCATGGCCATTGCACCATGTAAGAGCTTAAAAGTACCATTTTGTTTGTTTTTCTATCAGCATGGGATCCCATATAAATTACATTAAACTCTGAAGCCTACTTTCCAGAAAAGGAAGTATGACTGTGGACACATGGTAAGTGTTTTGTCTCATAACCTAGCACTTGATCCAGAAGCTGCTTTCCTACTACTACAACGGAATGGCCCTTTTACCAAAAGGGAGAACGATGAAGCAGGAGTGGGTCACTCCCCATTAATTCCAGTGACCCTCTTAGAGAAGTCGTCCTCATCACCATAATTCGGAGCCCTAAGGATTTTGAGGTGCTGTTTCCTAGAGCGAAGATGCTCCTAACAAAGGGGCAGGGCAAGTGTCCCATTAAACCAGTGGGTAAATCACCATCGGATCACTTCAGAGTCCTGTTGCTAAAGTCCAGCTTTGACAAAGAGTCAATCCCAGGCAAAGGTGGGCTTCTTTATACAATGCAGGGAAAATGCTTTTAGTGATCAGTGGGTTGCGGGGGCGGTGTGTGTGGGGTTATCCTCTGATATTTGTTTGCCTTATTTTGACCATCAATGGACAAGTTCAATGCCACAGCTTGAGAAGAGCATGGTGTGAGGGGACTCGGACGTCTTGGGGTTTGGATTTGTGTCACCCAAAGAGAGAAGCAATCTAGACAAGCCAAGGTGTTATCCAAGGGTGAGGGGAAGAAGTGAGTGATGAAGGAGCAGATGATAAGCATCAGCTAAGGCCCTAAGAGTTGCATTGCATCCTATGAATCTAGACACATCCTATTCATGTCCTCTTTCAACTTTCCTCCCTAAAAGGACTTTACTAAATGAAACAAATGGACCCTGACTTTCAGGATTAAATTACTTATTCTCCCAGTTTTATATGGTTGGCAGCTGACAGTTCTCAGGTGAGCTCATCTCCCAGGATTTAGGCTTGGCTACATATAACTTATTCCTTTGAGTGCTAATTAGGTGTTAATTCCAAAGAGTACTCCCCAGCCACAATCCAATGTGCAAACCTCCTTTGAGTTAGCTTCCTGGGGAATCTAAACTGTAGCAATGGGTGAGGTAAAGTTTCCTAACTCAATGACATACATTTCTACATAAGCACATGTTTAAAGCAGTCAAAAATTCCTACATAATCCCAAGTGCACATACAGATACACAAGCAAGAAGTACATGCACACACAACATGCCTCAAATGTACTATTCTTAATTGCCACTAAATACAAATAGGTAATTTTGGTTGCAGGTTTTTTCTAGAGGTAATCCAACTAGCACTGATTTGAAACTTAAATATCATTGAATAATATCTTATTAATAAAATTTAAGCTTAGTTTTCATTTTTATTAATTAAATCTCAACATAGTGAAGTGTGTATATTATTATTTTCAAGGATGATTTTATTACATGGATAGCACTGCAAGGAGGAATATTAAACTATTTAATATAATTAAAATAAACCAAGAAACAAGTTCAATAAAGTTGAATGGACATAATTGCACAGAAAATGGGAGAATTCATATTTAGAAATAAGCAAAAATTGAACTAAGACTTACACAAAGATAGTAAAGCTTATTTTTCTTTTGGCACCACACATTAACTTTATGAAGTCCAAACAGCTCTAAATACAATCTTTTTTTTTTGTAACATTTGGCAGCAAAATTTATCCTGTAATCATTTAGTTGCAGATCATGACCTAAAGATATGAGGTTATTTTTCGTCTGAATTTATGTCACTTAGTTTGAACATTCACATATTTTCCTATGAAAATGGTATGGTGTTTGACTATGGATTGTTACCCCAACCCTCCTGATCACATTATAAATTATACTGAGTATGTGGTTTATTATCTTTCTATATTCTGAAAATTTTTAAATTCCAAAAATATCTAAGATGTTATTCCTAAACCAGTTATATTCAAAATGTAATAAAAATCATAAACATCACATATAAGCAAATATTTCTTACTGAGCACCAATCTTGATAGATTGGGTTTCATTAAAATTAATAAGTTTGTCCATCTGAGTTACCACTGAGGGAGATAAGGCAAAAGCAAAAAAATGAAGCAAATATTTGAAATCTAATATTAATCAAGTACTCTTCAAGCATATAAAATAATCTAGAAACATGAATATGAAAATCAAAGAAAATATTCAATGGCTAATAAATTTTAGAAGTAGCACTGAATCCGTTGGTTATCAAAGATTAAAAAGTAAAACTATAATGTGATCTTATCATGTACATTATAACCAAACTTCTCCAGAAAATAATCTGTGAAGCCAACATTCACTTAATACCCAAACTGTACCAAAATATTATCAGGCAAGAAAACTAAAGTCCCATAACACATGAAACTAGATGCAAGAATAATTAATAAATCTTTAGCAAACTAACTCCAATAATATGCAACATGACAAATGTGGTTTAATCTATGAAAGTCAAGGCTGTTTTAACATTTAAAAATCTATCAGTGTGGAGAAGAACTATAAAATGGAGAGAACTATATAACAGTCATGGGAAAAAACACAATATTGTCAAGATGTCAGTTCTTCCCAATTTGGTCTATAGATTCAGTAAAATTCCAAACAAAATCCCAGCAAGCTATTTTGTGAATATTGACAAACTGATGTTAAATTTTATATGGAGAGGACAAAAAAAAGAAAGAATCTATAACAGCCAACATATAATTAAAAGAGAAGAACAGAGTTGGAAGACTCACATCATCCAACCTTAAGACTCACCATAAAGCCACAGTAATTGAAACGGTCATGTATTTATGAAAACATAGACAGGATCAATGTGACAGAATAGAGAACCCAGAAATAGATGCACATAGGACAGTCAAATAATATTTTATAAAGAAGTGAAGGCCATAAAATGGAGCAAGATACTCCTTTCAGCAAATGATGCTGGAACAACTAAATATGCAAATGCAAAAAAATGAATCTAGACACAGATCATACATCCTTCACAAAAATTAACTCAAAGTGGATTATAGACCTTAGTTAAAATGTTGGACCATAAAATTATAGAAGATAACATGTGAGAAAACCTATATAATGAGGGATATGGTTATTTTTTAAGCTACAACACCAAAGGTATGATCCATGAAAGAGATAAATGATAAGTTGACTTCATTAAAATTAAGAATGTCTGCTCTGCAAAATACAATATAAAGAGAATGAGACCACAAGTCAAAGACTAGGAGAAAATATTTGCAAAGATACATTTGACAAAGGACTCATCCAAAACACACAAGTTACTCTTAAAGCCCAACAATGAGAAAAAAATAACAAAAGATAAACAAACAAAACCTCCAAATATAAAAGTGGACCAAGAATGGTATGAGACATCAACCATAGAAGATACACAAATTGCAAATAAGTATATTAAAATATGCTCCATATCATGTTATTATATTAAGAAAATGCAAATCAAAACAATGAAATACTACTACATCCCTATTACAATGGCTAAAATCTGAAACACTGAAAACACCAAATGCTGGTGAGGATGGAAGCAACAAGAACTCTCACTTATTTTTGATAGGAACACAAAGTGGTACAGCAAGTTTGGATTACAGTTTTACAGTTATTTATAAAACTAAACAGACTATTACCATATGACCAAGCAAATATACTCTTTGGTATTTACCCATAAAATTAAAAATTTCCATTCACAGAAAAACCTCCACTTGGATATTTACAGCAGCTTTAGTCATAATTGCCAAGCTTTGAAATAACCAAGATGTCCTTTAGTAGGGTAATGGAGATTATATGTATAATCTCCATATATATATATTATAGTCCCAGTGCATGAAAATTCATGCACTGGGGGGAGTCCCTCAGCCCAGCCTACACCCTCTTGCAGTCCTGGAGCCCTCAGGGGTTGTCTGACTGATGGTTTAGGGGAGTGGGCCTAAGCCGCAGTCTGGCCTCCCTCTGCAGGAGGCAACTGGCAGGCCAATCAGGAGACAGCGCCAGCGGGCGAATGGCCAGCCCTGCTTTCCACTGCCCTGCCCTCCATTGCCCCATGCCTGCTGGCATGTGTCTTGGCTGGCCTGGCACCACCTGCTCACCGGCCCCACCCTATGCCAACTGGTTGTTCTGCCATTCGGTCGATTTGCATATTATGCTTTTATTATATAGGATAATCAGTCATGGTAATCTTATTCAGCACTAAAAAGAAATGAGTGTTCAAGTTATGAAAAGATGTGTGGAGGTAATTTAAATGCATACTTAGGAGAAACAAGCTAATATGAAAGGCTACATACTATGTGATTCCAAATGTATGGCATTCTAGAAAAGGCAAAACTATGGAGACAGTAAAAGAATCAGTAGTTTCCAAAAATTTTAGAAGTTGGGGGGGGGAATATTTATTGGTGGGGCATAGCAGAATTTAGAGCAGTGAAAATATTCTATATGATAACGATCATTATAGAAATATTTTATATTTGTCCAACCTCAGACTATGTGCAACATCCAGAATGAATCACAGTGCAGTCCTGGAGCCCTCAGGGGTTGTCTGACTGATGGTTTAGGGGAGTGGGCCTAAGCCGCAGTCTGGCCTCCCTCTGCAGGAGGCAACTGGCAGGCCAATCAGGAGACAGCGCCAGCGGGCGAATGGCCAGCCCTGCTTTCCACTGCCCTGCCCTCCATTGCCCCACTGGTGGCCTTCCTCTGTGGGAGGCGACCAGGCAGGCCAATCAGGGGAAAGTGCCAGTGGCAAGTGGCCAGTCCCACCCCGCATTGCCCCGCCACTGCAGCCACCAGTGGCCCCCACTTGTGGGAGGCAACCAGGAGGGCCGATCAAGGGACAGCACTGGCCAGCTAGTGGCCAGCCCCCCCCCAATTGCCCCTCCACCGTCACTGGTCACCACCGTCCACCTCCATTGTTTTCCCCTTCCTCTGCCTGCTGGCATGTGTCTTGGCTGGCCTGGCACCA
>NW_006295824.1:2914510-2955779 GCF_000327345.1 Myotis davidii | reverse complement strand
ATTTTAGAAGTTGGGGGGGGGAATATTTATTGGTGGGGCATAGCAGAATTTAGAGCAGTGAAAATATTCTATATGATAACGATCATTATAGAAATATTTTATATTTGTCCAACCTCAGACTATGTGCAACATCCAGAATGAATCACAGTGTAAACTGTGGACTTTGGGTGATTATGATGTGTCAATGTACTGGTAGGTTCATCAATGAAACAAATGCATCATTCTGATGAGGGATATTGATAATGAGGAAGGCAACGCATGTGTAGGCGTAGCAGATATATGGGAATACCTCTTCCTCAATTTAACTGTGAACCTAAAACTGCTTTAAAATATAAAGTCTTAATAAAAAATAGTCAATGTCTATTTCTATATTAACATATGAGTTAATATAAAAATATTATCATCCCAATGTGTACAGAAAAATCAACCCAAGCCATTAAGCTCAATTAATGCTTCACAAAGGAGGCAAGCGCATACAATGGAATAAAGACAGTCTCTTTCATAGTGGTGTTGGGAAAATTGGACAGATACATGCAAGAAATGAAATTAGACCACCAACTTATATCATATACAAGAATGGATAAAATGCTTAAATGTAAGTCATGAAACCATAAAAATCCTAGAAGAAACCACAGGCAGCAAAATCCCAGACATCTCTGGTAGCAATATGTTTGCCGATACATCTCCTAGGGCAAGGGAAACAAAGAAAAAAATAAACAAATGGGACTGCACCAAAAAAAGTGCTTGTGCACAGCAAAAGAAACCATCAACAAAATGTAAAGGGAGCCCACTATATCAGATAACATATTTTGTAATGAAAAATCTAATAAAGGGTTAATTTCCAAAATATATAAGGAACTCACACAATTTAACAAAAGGAAGACAATCTAATTTAAAAATGGGCAAAGGACCTAAATAGACACATCTCCAAAATGGACATGCAGATGGCCAAAATGATGAAAAATGCTCAATGTCACTAATCATCAGAGAGATGCAAATCAAAACGACAATGATGTACCACCTCACACCTGTCAGAATGGCTACCATCAACAAATCAACAAATGACAAGTACTGGTGAGGGTGTGGAGAAAAGGGAACCCTAGTACATTGCTAGTGAGAATGCAGATTGGAGCAGTCACTATGGAAAACAGTATGCAATTTCCTAAAAAATTTAGAAGTGGAATTACCATTTGACCTGTGATCACACTTCTAGGAATATATCCTAAGAAACCTGAAACACCGATCAGAAAGAATATAGGCACCCCTATGTTCATAGCAGTATAATTTACAATAGCTAAGATCTGGAAATGGCCCAAGTGCTCAGCAGTAGATGAGTGGATAAAAAAGCTATAGTACATTTATACCATGGAATACTATGCATCAGTAAGAAAAAAGGATCTCTTACCCTTTAAGACAGCATGGAGGGACCTGGAGAGTATTATGCTAAGCGAAATAAACCAGTCAGAGAAAGACAAATATCAACTGAATCTAAAGAACAAAATCAACTAATTATCAAAATAGATTCAGAGACATAGAAGCATGGAACAGACTGTGAAATCTCAAAGGAAAGGTGGGGGTGGATGGGTCAGTGGGAAGACATTAACCAAATGACTTATATGCATAACCCATGGGCACAGACAATAGTGGTATGAAGGTCTGGGGTGGGAGGTAGATGCAGGCTAGTAGGGTCCAATGAGGAGAAAGGGGGACATCTGTAATACTTTCAACAATAAAGATAAACTTTAAAAAAATTTGTTTTGTAACAAGCTTTATATTACAATTATCCATGAAGTCTGTGTTACATGAATCTGTTGCACCTTTTAAAACTTTAGATAATCTCATTTATATTCAGTAAGGATGTTTAAATGAACATATCTGGTTGACTTTATTCTCAGTGTTCCAAATACCTTTATACTTCTCTTTGAAAATAAAACCTGCTTAGTGTTTTGGGAGTTTGCTTCTGATCAAAAATTCTCCCTTTACCTCATAAAAATTAATCTTTGCTTAATCAAGGACAGTTATTAAACACATGAATTAGAGGAGTTCCATCTTGCAGATCATCACACCAATCAAATGTTACTATGAGAACATGAACCCATGATTTATAATAACCATAAATTAATCAGTATGTAAAATGAATAATTCACTCCTGCTGGAGCCCTTGAATTGGGGTCCTTTCATTTTCCCCAGCTCAGTGCTCTGGGAGAATTAGTGGAAAGGCATTTCATCTGACACCAACATACCTTTGTCACTGTGAGAAAGTCAAGGTGATGTTTCATCAGCAGCATGGCCTCAAGTTGACTCTGTTCTCATTTCACTCTTCTGAATATTAATGGGCATGAAAGTATTTGCAGTGCTTCTTGCAGTCTATGGTACATTGGCCTCTTTTGATCACATACACATTTAATTCATTTTTAATACATCAAATACACAGGCTTTATTTTAATTATCAATACCAGTGAAGAGGTTTAACAAGTTACACGGGGGAGAAGAAAAAAAACTTCCAACTGAAGAATATAATTAAAATTTGCAGGTTATTTTTCTCCTGACAGATGTCTATATTGACTATAATTGATACAGGGAATGGGGTAACTGAGAACATGGAATATGGCCAAAACTAAGAATTAGGAAGTGACCAGGGAGTACACCAAAATCTGCAAATACATCAGGAATGAGAGCTATGAATTGGGACTAGAAAGAAAGGTACCTACAGATGTTTTAGGTCAGAGCAGAAAAAGACCATGGACACGTATGGGATGATAAGTGTCCAGAAGAGCAGAGGTAAGGAATGTGTTCAGGGGGCTAGGTATCAATTACTGCATACCTGCCGATGAGGAGAATATCAGAAGATCAGAACAGAAGCAGGAGATGAGATTTGAGGCTAATTTAAATATAACAGCATCCTTTCCCCTAACAAAGTGTATTTGCCTTTAATGGAACACATTCCAATTCCAGTTAAATAAACTGGTAAGTTCGCTAAACTAGAAAGTAGTGAAGTCTGCAAGCAATGTCTGCTCTCCCAGTTTTTAGTTTTTGATGTTTTTACTGTGCTACATTTGTCACACTGTCAACATATTTAAATTTCTGTTTTTTGCTTGGAATGGAGATTATCCAGAGAGCATGTACTTCCTAGGTCTTGAAAATAGAAGATGCAAGAGTATGAGTCTTTTTTGTTATCTACAGAAAAACCTATTAGTCCCAGATGAATTCAAAGGGTAATGTTCTTTCTTTGCTCATTTATTCCATCCTGTGCAGAGATGTGCCCAAGGGATGAGCTAGCTTCTCAAGGAGAAGTGTAGATTTTTAAAAATATGTATTTTTATTTATTTCGGAGAAAAAGGGAGAGGGAGAAATAGAAACATCAATGATGAGAGAGAATCACTGATAGACTGCCTCCTGCATGTCCCCTACTGTGGATTGAGCTGCAACCTGGGCATGTGCCCTGACCAGGAATCAAACCATGACCTCTTGGTTCATAGATCAACACTCAACCACTGAGCAACCTCAGCTGGTCTAGAAGTGTAGATTTTAACTCCTAATTCTTTAGGGATGAGGAAAGGATTGGATAATGAGTTAGTTTGGCATAAATGGAGGTAATGTTTTGACTGAACTGAAGAGAATGCTCATTTCAGGCTAACGGCTAGACATTTCTTAATATTTTGAGGCAATATATATACCTAATGACAAGCCAGAGATTTTGTGGGTGCCCACTAAAATTAACATATTTGAAACCCAGGGATAGGCCTGGTCACTGGTGAATGAGTCAAGAAATAGCCGGTATACAGGTTCACACTTGAGGGGCTTGCAAAATATTATTGACAGCAGTCACATTCTGCATGGTACATGAAAGCTACTGCTCTAAAAATGTGTCTAGGTAGGAGAGTCCCTTTTTATTCAGCATGGTGGGGAGAAAACAGGATTTTGGTTTTTAAAAAAAAGCATCTAATGAGAATAATAGTGCTCTAAAAGTTAACAAAATAGACTAAAACAAAAATAACCACTTAAATGTTGTTAAAGGGAAAGACAGAGTTAATAAAAGCATTTGACAATTTCCCACAAAAGAAACATTGATATATCAAAAATTCAAAGACAAAATTCTGTTAACTGAAGTTCAGTTAACATACGAAGAATGCACCAATCCCAAGGGATTAGTACAATGATTTTGACAACTGTACACATCCATGAAGCCATTATCCAAATAAGATACAGAATGTTTCCAACACCCTGGAGAGTTCCCTCACACATCTTCCCAGTATATATTCTGTTGTCTCTATCCAAAGCAGAAACAATTTACTTACTTCTATCACCAATGACTAGTTTTACATGTTCTTGTGCAACCTATCTATCTATCTATCTATCTATCTATCTATCTATCTATCTATCTATCTATCATCTATCTATCATCATCTGTCATCTATCCATCCATCCATCTACTCATCTATTAATAGTAAGTATTTATTATTTGTGTTTGACTTCTTTAGTCAATGACATTTATTCACGTTACTGATTGTAAAAGTAGTTTGTTTCTTGTACTGCTGAATAGTATTCGACTGGACCATTATACCACAGGTTGTCGGTCCATTTTCCTGTATTGAACATTTGGGCTGCTTCTGGTTTGGGAATATTATGAATTAGCTGCAATGATAATTTTCATGCATGGATTTTGTGTATAGATGTTTTCATTTGTTGTAGAAAAATACTCAGAAATGGAACTGTGGACCATAGGGTTTGATGCGTTCTTAACTTTGTAGGAAACTTTCCCCTTTCTTTCCTTTAAAAATAGGTTTTGAACTCTTCATACACTTATGTATTTTATTTTCATAAGGAGTTTTACTGAGAGAGAAAAGAGTAATGAGTATTAAAAGGAAACCTCTACACCCTAAACCCCAAGAAAAACAGAGCAATCTAGTTGCTGTCATCAGTTGAAAATAAACTAGAGGAATGGCCGAAACTGGTTTGGCTCAGTGGATAGAGTGTCGGCCTGCGGACTGAAAGGTCCCAGGTTCGATTCCGGTCAAGGGCATGTACCTGGGTTGCGGGCACATCCCCAGTAGGAGATGTGCAGGAGGCAGCTGGTCGATGTTTCTCTCTCATCGATGTTTCTAACTCTCTATCTCTCTCCCTTCCTCTCTGTAAAAAAAAATCAATAAAATATATTAAAAAAAAATAGAGGAATGTTCCATTTAGCCCATTTCTGGGGACAATAGAGGCGGAGGGGGGGGCAGGTCTTATGTTCTGACAAAGGGCAAGCAAGCTCTATGGGATGTGTTTCTAGTGAAGATTATTAAGAGTTGAAAAAGGCAACTTCATTCCTTTTGGAGGTGGATCACATTTGAAAAAAGATTGAAGCACAAAATACAGCCACAGTGGAATATTATTCAATCATGAGAAAGAAGGAAATCCAGCTATCTGTGACAATTATATACATAATATATAAACATATAATAATATAAATATTTTCTTTCTCATATATCTATACTAATAAAAGGGTAATATGCTAATTAGACTGGATGTCTTCCAGACATCCTTCTGGATGTCTTTCTGGACAAAGCCATGGTGGTGGGGGCAGAGGAAGAGGCAGAGGAGGTTAGAGGTGATCAGGCTGGCAGGGGAGAGCAATTAGGGGGCGATCAGGCCAGCAGGGGAGAGCAGTTAGGGGCGATTGGGCTGGTAGGAGAAGGCAGTTAGGGGAAGATCAGGCTGACAGGGGAGCAGTTAGGGGGCAATCAGGCCGGCAGGCAGAGACAGTTCGGGGCATCAGGCTGGCAGGCAGAGGTGGTGAGGGGTGATCAGATAGGTAGGCAAGCGAGCAGTTAGGAGCCAGTGGTCTTTGATTGCAAGAGGGATCCCTGTGGGATCGGGCCTGAACCGGCAGTAAGACATCCCCTGAGAGATCCCAGATTGGAGAGGGTGCAGGCCGGGCAGAGGGACGCCCCCCCCGCCCAAACCCGTGCACATTTTTGTGCACCAGGCCTCTAGTGAATATATAATACATACTATATAAACAATATTTTCTTTATCCCTTTATCTGTTGATGGACACTTAGGCTGTTTCCACGTCTTGGCTATTGTGAAGAATGCTGCAATTACCACGAGGGTGCACATATGTCTTTGAAATAGTGATGCAATTTCCTTTATTTTTTTTTAAAGATATATTTTATTGATTTTTTACAGAGAGGAAGGGAGAGAGATAGAGAGTTAGAAACATCGATGAGAGAGAAACATCGATCAGCTGCCTCCTGCACACCCCCAACTGGGGATGTGCCCGCAACCCAGGTACATGCCCTTGACCGGAATCGAACCTGGGACCTTTCAGTCCGCAGGCCGACGCTCTAGCCACTGAGCCAAACCGGTTTCGGCGCAATTTCCTTTAGATGTATACACACAGTGGGATTGCTAGATCATCCTGGTTCTATTCTTAAATTTTCTGGGAACCTCCATACTGTTTTCCACAGTGGCTGTGCCAATTTATATTCCCACCAACTTTGTTCAAGGGATCTCTTTTCTCCTCAACCTCACCAGCATTATCTCTTATCTTTTTTTATAACAACCATTCCAACAGGTATGAGGAGTTTTATGGTTTCATGTCTCACATTTAAGTCCTTATTTCATTTCAAGTTAATTTTGTGAATGGAGTGGTCCTGGAGAAGATCTCTTTGTGTTGAATTGTTTGGGGACCTATGAGCTTCAGGAATCTGAATGTCCGAATCTCTCCTCAGTTTTAGTAAGTTCTCAGCCATTATTTCCTTAAAGAAACTTTCTATTTTGTTCTCCCACTCCTTTCCTTCTGGGACATCAATAATGCATTGTTTATTTTCTTAGTAATGTCCTATAAGTCTTGTAGGCTTCCTTCATTTTATAAAATTCTTTTTCTTTTGTACTCCTCTAGCTGGATAATTAAAAATGATATGTCTTCAAGTTATTGATGTTTTCTTCTGCTTGGTCCAACTTGCCATTTATGGTCTCTATTGAATTCTTAAGTTCAGTCATTATAGTCTTCAGCTCCAAAATTTGTTTGGTTCTTTTTTATATTTTCATTGCAAACTTTTTTCAACAGGAACTTTTCACTTTGTTCTGCTACTTCCTTGATTTTATTAAGTCATTTATTTGTGTTTTCTTCTAGCTGCTGAGCATCCTTATAACAATTATTCTTAATTCTGTGTCAGGTAATTTATACATTTCTGTTTCTTTGTGATCAGTTACGATAGGTTTACTGTGTTCCTTAGGTATTGTCATTCTTCCCTGATTCTTCAAGATTCCTATAGCCTGGTGTAGATGTCTGCACATTAGAGGAAGTAGTCATTTCTTCCAGACTTTATGGACTGACTTTGGTAAGTAAAGACCTTCACCAGTATGTGGAGGCACACTGTAGCATGCTATGGCCCCTGATCTAGGGATTCAAGGTACCAGAGGTGTGTGCAAGAAAGCTCTGGATTCAGGCAAGGCAAATATTATGTATCATCTGCTTGACTGCTGAGCTTCATAACACCAACCACTGCACGATCCTTCACAAGTGCTTCAGGGGGTCTGCAGTGGTTACAAAGACTGTAGGAGTCCTCAGATATACCTCAAGGTCAAGTGGCTAGGGACCAAGGCAGGTAGTGGTGGTGGTCAGAGTGGGTGATATACATACACTCAACTGCAGGGGCCAGCTGCATGTTCCTATATATTTGTAGTAGCTGACTGTACAGACATGTAGAGGCAAGGGTGCAGCCAGCAGCAGGGACTAGGAACAACTGCAGGCACACTAGCAGCAGTGAGGGCCTCAGTTGTTGGGGGGCATGCCTGTGACTGCAGGTTCTCACAACAGGTGTGTACACAGCAGTGGAGGCCAGTGGCAGTCACTAAGCTCATGGTATGCAGGTGCACAGCTGCAGAAAATAGCTATAAGTCAGCTCAGATCTATAGGCCAGTCACCAAAAACAGGGCCAGATCCTAGGCCTGCAAGCAGCTGTGGAGACCTTGGCTTTAGTGCAGGGGTGGACAAACCTTTTGACTCGAGGGCCACAATGGGTTCTTAAACTGGACCAGAGGGCGGGAACAAAAGCATGGATGGAGTGTTTGTGTAAACTAATATAAATTCAGAGTAAACATCATTACATAAAAGGGTACGGTCTTTTTTTTTTTTGAGTTTTATTCATTTCAAATGGGCCAGATCCGGCCCGCGGGCCGTAGTTTGCCCACGGCTGCTCTAGTGTGTACTTTTGTGACTGAAGAGTCTTGAGGTGGGTACACACATGGCTGTGGAGGCTGCTGATGAAAGTCGGATTGGTGGCATGCGAGTGCACAGCTGGAGGGGTTGCCCTGAGTACTCATATGCCTGTGGGGGTCAGCATTAGGAGTCTAAGCTGGCCTGTTGCATATGTAATTCAGCGTCAGGGTCTGGCTGCTGGTATGGACTCCAGGCTCCAGCCGATGTGGGACTTACTAAAATGGCTGGTGTCTGTGAATGCAAAAACATGGAGGTCGAAACCTTCGGAGGTGAAATCTGCATGGTTCTGTGGCAGCTGTGCTGGTTGCTGACTAGCTCAGCAGTGAAACCGGCTGCAGTCCTATGCAGAACATGCCCTTGCAGACCTCTGTCACTCCTGCTGTGCTGTTGGTGTTGGAAGTCTCTGCCCTAATTCCAGGTTCTTCCTTAAATGTCTCAGCTTTGCCTATATCTGAATGTGGTGAAACTAAGGTGAGTCCTTTATGCAGTGCCCCCAAAAGGTTGGGGAAGTTGGTGATCACTCCATTCCCCCTCTCCCATTGAGGGGAACATTTGAGGAGGAGGTTTTCCTCTTGGCAATGCAAGCTTGGAGAATGGGATGATACAGGCAAATGAAGCTGTTATTCCTTATCTTTCTGTAGGGTTATTCTCAGGTTTCCTATCCCACTGTGTTGCTGAAGCTTTTTAAGTGGACGTCTGAGCTCTCCCAGAGCTATTTTTGTTCATGGATAACTATCAAATTGTTGATTTTTGTGAGGGTTAATGGCTGGAGTCTTTTATTCCTCCATCTTAGGGTGATTTGAAGATGTTAATACTGAAGAAAACCAGGACTAGAAGTATCCAAATCTGGCACAGCTCAATTTCCCATGCTAACAGTCTGACAGAAAAAGAAGCAACACCCACATCCAATTAAAATTTTTATTTTCTAATAATTTTTTGATGGAGTCTTTAGGGTTTTCTATGTACAGTAACATGTCATCTGCGAATAATGACATTTTACATCTTCTGTTCTAATTTGGATACCTTTTATTTCTTCTTTTCTAATTGCTATGGCTAGCACTTCTAGTACTGTGTCAAACAGGTGTGGTGAAAGTGGGCATCCCTGTCTCATTCCTGTTATTAAGTGAAATGGTTTTAGTTTTTTCCCATTGAATATGATGTTGGCTGTAGGTCTGTCATATAAGGCTTTTAGTATGTTGAGATATGATCCCTCTATTCCCATTTTGCTGAGGGTTTTTATCAAAAAATAGCTGTTGGATTTTCTGTTTCCGTGTCTATTCATATGATCATATGATTTTTTAATTTCAATTTGTTTATGTGTAATATCATGTTTATTGATTTGCAAATATTAGATCACCTTCTATTCCAACCTTGCTGAGAGTTTTTATCAAAAATGGGTGTTGGGTTTTGTCAAACGCTTTTTCTGCATCAATTGATATGGCTATGTCATTTTTATCTCTCAATTTGTTTATGTGATGTAACACGTTTATTGTTTTGTGGATTTTGTACCATCCTTGCATCCCCAGGATAAATCCTACTTGGTCATGGTGTATGATCTTTTCATGTAATGCTGGATCCCGTTTACTAGAGTTTTGTTGAGTATTTTGGTATCTATGTTTATGAGGTATATTGGCCTGAAATTCTCTTTTATTGTGTTGTCTTTATCTGGTTTTGGTATTAGGGTGATGCTGGCTTCATAGAATAAGCATGGAAGTGTGTCTTCCTCTTGAATTTTTTGGAATCATCAATTAATATTTGACAAAGGAGTCAAGACAGTCTCTTCAATAAATGGTGTTGGGAAAATTGGACAGATACATGCAAAAAAAATGAAACTAGACCACCAACTTACACCATATAAAAAATAAACTCAAAATGGATAAAGGACATAAACATAAGATGGGAAACCATAAAAATATGAGAGGAATCCACAGGCAGCAAAATCTCAGACATATGCCGAAGCAGTATCTTCATCAATACAGCTACTAGGGCAATGGAAACTAAAGAGAAAATAAACAAATGGGACTACATCAAAATAAAAAGCTTCGGTACAGCAAAAGAACCATCAAGAAAACAAGCCCACTGCATGGGAGAATATATTTGCTAAAGTTATATCTGATAAGGGTTTAATATCCAACATTTACAGAGAACTCATACAACTTAACAAAAGAAAGACAAACAACCCAGTCAATAAATGGGCAATGGACCTAAATAGATACTTTTCAAAAGAGGATATAAGGAAGGCCAAGAGACATATGAAAAATGCTCAGTCACTAATAATCTGAGAGATGCAAATCAAAATGACAATGGGGTACCATCTCACACCTGTCAGAATGGCAATTATCAACAAATCAACAAATGACAAGTGCTGGAGAGGATGTGGAGAAAAAGGAACCCTCATGCACTGCTGGTAGGAATGCAGACTGGTGCAGCCACTGTGGAGAACAGTATGGAGTTTCCTCAAAAAACTAAAAATAGAACTCCCATTTGATCCAGTGATGCCACTTCTAGGAATATATCCCAAGAAACTAGAAACACCAATCAGGAAGGACATATGAACCCCTATGTTCATAGCAGCACAATTTATCATAGATAAGATTTGGAAACAGCCTAAGTGCTCATCAGCAGATGAGTGGATTAAAAAACGGTGGTACATCGACACAATGGAATACCAGGCTGCAGTGAAAAAGAAAGAATTCTTAGCATTTGCAACAGCATGGATGGAACTGGAGAGCATTATGATAAGTGAAATAAGCCAGTCAGAGAAAGGTAAATATCACATGATCTCACTCATTTATGGAATATAATGAACAACATAAACTGATGAACAAAAACAGATTCAGAGACACAGAAGCATCGATCAGACCATCAAACCTCAGAGGGAAGGTAGGGGAGTTTGGGGGTATGGGGCAGAGATCAACCAAAGGACTTATATGCATGCATATAAGCCTAACCAACAGACAAAGACACCAAGGAGGTGAGGGCATGAGTGGGGGATAGGGGAGGAATGCGGGGGATAAGGACACATATGTAATACCATAATCAATAAAGATAAATTTTTTATTTTCCTCAATCTCTATTTTTCTTGCAAGACTATCTCCAGAATTCAAACAGAAATTTCAAGACATAAAAAAGCAAGAAAAAAATGGTGATTTGTTAAATGATGAGAGAGTCGGTAGAACTAGACCCTGACATGGTCTTGTATTGAAACTAATACACAGATATTGAAATGCTATCAGTAATATATAAAAAGATTTAATAGAAAATGTGGACATAAAATATAAAAAAGAATTAATAGAAAACAACCTAAATTAGAGGGGATTTGTGCTTGCAAAGTTTTACCCTCTAATATTGGCTACTTCTCCATTTGTTCCTATTTAAACCAGGCATGTACTCCTAATACTTGGCTCACCCAGTTAAATCTGAAGCAATGTATACAGGAATTTGCTATTTTATGTTTCTCAATCATATTTAGAAGTTACTTCTAGCTAAGTAATCTCATACAGTCATGGGACTTTTAATTTCATCTCAATTTGTTACGACTTCCAAATTCTTATCTGTAGTTCTGACCTTGCTTTTGTACTCCAGTTCTAGTATATTTCATTGCTTATTTGGAAATTCCCCTTAATCTAATATATATCAAAATTATCTAGTTCAATTTTCTTAAATAGCCATTTAACTGCCATTTCCCCAGACATTTTTACCTTGGTAAATAGCATTACTTTCAATCAAGCCATAAAAGTCAAAACCATAGGGTTCATCTCTAACTCTTCATACCATTTCGTATTCCATCCATCCGAATATATGGTAGATTTCAACTCTAACCATATTGCAAATTCACTTCTGTTTTCATTATTGCTTTACCCTGGACAGATGCAGAATGAAACGTGTCTTCTTGTTTGTATTTGTGACCCATTCATCTAGTCTCCAAATACCAGCGAGAGTGATTTATGAAACATACGATGAAAGCATCTTCTTTCCTGCTTAAAATATTCTCTTTGCTCTTTCCCAAAATTAGAAAAAAAAAAAAGAAAAAATCCAAATTCAATATCCGGGCTTTACAGCACATGGACTGGGGCATGTCCTGGGCTCCAACCTGATGTGTTTACTCGTGCCTTTTGATCCAGGCACACATGTCTCTGTTTCCCAAAACTATGCAGTCATTACCAGTTCAGAAGCAGTTCAATAGCTCTTTACTTTCCCACAAGTCTGTTCTCCCTGTTTTTCCTCGATTTGTTTTTGTGTGCTTAATTTGAGGCTAACCTTGTCTGCTGGTTTAAGCTACTGAAAAGTCTACTAACCACTCTTCAAGTAAAGCTGTTCTTTAATCACTGCCTACTTTACATTACTAACTACATGACTAATATTTTACTTTTAATAATAGTGCTTAACCCTACTTTACACATTCTCTTAAACTTACTTATCTGATTGTTTACTATGTGTTACCCTGCTGTTGCAGGTAAAAGTTTAATAAATATCAGGGCCTTCAGGGCATTTTCAAGTCTGTATCTCCAGAGGTAAAAACAGTACCCAATCCTATCTAATAAAAGCCTAGTATGCTAACTGTCCAGTCGTCTGGTCATCCATTCAACCAATTTAAGTGTAATATGCTAATGATATGCTAAGGCTGCTCAACTGCTTACTATGATGTGCACTGACCACCAGGGGTCAGACAATCCGACAGGTAGGTTAGCTTGCTGCTGGGGTCTGGAGACTGAGTGAGATGGGCCGGACACACCCTGGAGCCCTCCTGCAGTCCCTCCCCAGCAGGCCAACCTCCCACATCCCTCCCTGGCCCCGATTGTGCACTGGTGGGGTCCCTCCGCGTGGCCTGCGCTCTCTTGCAATCCAGGACACCTTGGGGGATGTTGGAGATCCGGTTTTGGCCTGATCCTGCTCAGTGCAAGAACTACCCCCTGGTGGTCAGTGTGCTCCCACAGGGGGAGCGCTGCTCAGTCAGAAGCCGGACTCAGAGCTGGCGAGCACAGTGGCGGTGGTGGGAACCTAAGTCATCAGTTGGACATCCCCTTAGGGCTCCCGGACTGTGAGAAGGCACAGGCTTGGCTGAGGGATCCCACCCCCCTAAGTGCACAAATTGTGTCCACTGGTACTCTAGTTATACCAATAAATGTTCGTTTAAACACTAAAATTAATTATATGAGAATCACAATATATACTTCGACATAAGTGTCATTTCATAACATTATCCCTTCATTGCTTTATTTGTTTCTTAAATATCCCCCAAAGCATCTTTGTTTTTTTAAAATAGTACAGATTTTCAAGTCTTCAGAGAAGACTGTGGGGACAATTTATTCTCCCAGCTTGACAACAACATCATTCAACACACACACTATATCACTGGGATAAGCAGAGTAACAAATAATAAAACATAAGGCATTCATATTTTTAAAATTTATTTATTAAGCACTGTGGAGCAGTTACTGACATCAGTGAAAATATTTTGTTGCTGTTATCTGAGTTCACATCAAAGTGACTTTGATTCAATGTGCTTTTATCCTAACAGTTTCAAGTCAAATATCAAGACTCAGACTAACATTACTGGCAAACATTAAACCATACTTATGACAAGACTTTATCCATAATAATTAGGAAGTAACTTCATGTATTTATAATATTAAAACGTTAATTTCTTTTAATAAAATCTGTTCTTCAATTTAGGCAACTGTTTTTATTTCAACTGAAAAAGACATCATTACTATATTATAATTATATTAGAACTTAATTTTTTACTAGAACTTAAATATTTATTTAAATATGTACTTATTTATGTGTGTTAAGGAATTAATGAAATTAGTTGGCTTATACCAAATACCACAAATAAATCCACAAGTATCCACATTAAGCTACAAATAATATTTTTAGGCTATAGAGTTTGCATTTAAGTGGGTTATGAATACTTCATATTCAAATTCAGTTTTCCTTAAGAGTGCTTTATTTTTTAAAAAGAAAAATGAAAAATGATCCTAAAGGAGGGGACATATCTTTGGTATCTGGGGCCTCCATAAGACATATGTTAGTGTATAAATATTCTCAATGTTAAAATGTCACTAATATTGCTGTAGTACCTCATACAATTTTTCTGTTACATAATCCATTTAAAATCTTGAAAAATAATTCCATATATTTAAAATATACTTAGTCTAATTAATTTATATAATCAATAGACTATGTCAACAATATAGATAATTATAGTTCAGATTTCACTAAGCATATAATTGTAAATTTGAAACAGAACTAAATCTAAAATGTTAATTTTACTGTTCAAAAAAATCTCAAAATGATAAATATCTGAGAGTACCCTGACCTGAGTATAACTGATATTTTGTTTATGCTGTCTACTTAAATTATAAATATCAAACAATTGGCAATTGAAGAATGAAATAGGTAATATAAGAATTGTAATATTTTGAGGCTAACATATCAGTTGTTCCCTTCAATATTATTTTCTATTTTTTATACACTTTTAACATTTTCCATTACACTATTTAATTCATTGCTATTCTACTTAATGCCAACACTGTTCTTTTTAGCCATGAAGATCATGCCTATTCATAATCTTTATTTAGTGGTAGAAACTGAGAGCAATTTTAATATTATGAGCAATTATAGCCTAGGAAAGGAAAATTTGTGGAAAAAAGCTCTTAAGAAGAAAATATCTATACTAATAAAAGGGTAATATGCTAATTATACTGGGAGACCTTCTGGATGTCCTTCCAGACAAAGCCATGGTGGCAGAGCCGAGGCAGAGGCAGTTAGGGGAGATCAACGAGCGGTTAGGAGCCAGCGGTCCTGGATTGCAAGAGGTATGTCTGACTGCCAGTTTAGGCCTGATCCCACAGCGATCGGTCCTAAAACAGCAGTTGGATACCCCCCAAGGGGTCCCAGATTGGAGAGCATGCAGGCAGGGCTGAGGGACACCCTCCCTCCGCCCCCCGTACATGAATTTTGTGCACCGGGCCACTAGTAAATATATTATTATTGTCTTATTTTTTAGTAATGATCCTTCCCAATGGGCTTTAGCGCCTTAGAAAACCAATAATACCTAATGTGTTTTTCACATTTCCTATATTTGTCCTCAACATTTTTTAAATATTTGAATCAATAAGAAATTGAATATGTCTATAAATCACTTCTCACCCTAGCATCATACTGTTTGCTATGTCATGAAACTATGGGCCCTTTCTCTGTTTTACTACTTGAGAAATTACTCAGGTATGATTACAGAGAGCTTTTCCTCTCTTCATACAGTAATACACTTTATTTAGTTATTAATGTGTATGAAGGTGCGTCTTTATTTTAGGAGAATACCCCAGTGAGAAAACTTTATACTGCGAACAAATTTGCCCGTGTTTTACTAAAAACATTTGGAAGAGATAGTATACCAAAGGATAAAAAGACAAGAAAAGAGAAATGAGGTGGGGAAGAGTTTAAATCAATTCCCACTTTAGGTTCAAGTGTTTTCCAAATATGGATTTTAAATATAACAAAGTAATGTTTGATTCTAATCTTTAACCACAGAGGAATTTTTACAATGAATAATAATGATGATTTTAATAGTTATTTCCTAAGTGGCTTTTTACTAAATAAACTCTATTCAGTTGTAAGGATTTTATTCTTTTGACAAATTGGTTCTGTTTAAATGCCCAGCAAGACTTAAAGTGACATTAATGTAACACTGCTAGTGGACTAGTGAAATGATTGAGTTCATTTAATATAAATTAAATTGTACCTGCCAAGTAAATTATAAATCCAAGATATGAAACTGGTTCATATAAAAATGTTTCAGTGCAGTCAATATGGCAGTGTTCTGATGAACTCTTATCTACAGTACTGAGGACTGTTTAATCACGAAAACATGCTTTATCATTTTAAAAGTTTTATTTCTAGAAATTGCATTGCTTTCTTATTGTTATATTTTTCACATGTAATTTTAGCACCCTTCCCTTTCTTAATGCACACAACAGAGATCTGAATGTTCTTTAGAATAGAACCAAAATTAACACCACTTTTTAAAGACCCTAATCATACCTATGTACTCTTAGTTTTATTGTTTTGTTTATTCTAAGTGTATATATATATATATATATTTGTATTCTGTCCCTATGCCCATCTTAGATGCTAAGGTGTTCTCACTAATGTCACTTTACATTTATTATTGATCTACCTTTTGAGATTCAGCAAAAAGAAAAATTATTTCCACTGAGCAAAAGAGATCACAATATTTTATTTGGCAAAATAGAATGCAGTTATTGACCACTCCTTTATCCCTATAATCATATAAAATAATCTTTCATTGCATTAATAATGCTTGTCGTTTATTTGTATATACAAATACACATTTATGTTTCACTAGATTGTAGTTTAATTTTATAGTTATATATTAAAAATAAGATGAACATTGAACAGAATTTGTAAAATCATGGAGAAAATAGGGCTTTGAAATATCTATAAAAATTACATATTAGAATTATCTCTAAACATTTAAAAATGATAATTTTCCACTATTTTATCAGTTTCCTTTAAAAATCAGAACTGACCATATTTTTGTGTATGTATATATGTGTTCTTATCACTAGTTTTCAATGAACATTTTAAATATATTACATTCATTTCAGTTACTTCCCTTTTTTGTGATTATTTAAATTTGTAATCCTTGATTTAAGCAATGGTGGAAATGTTTTTGCAAGCAGTAGTTAGGAAAAGTGTTTTGTAGAATATATTAAAGATTTCTCAATAAACTAATATCAGATGGAAAAAAGTAGAATGATTTTTTACCATTCTTTTCATTTGATTTATTTTTAACTGTACATTTCCTTAGTTCTTAGAAACTGAAATTAATCCTGTTATCATAAGGGCATTTTGAGTTTGTTTTATAGGAAATAATAATGATCTGTAGCTTTTTCAAGTGTTCAAATGTATATAAATAATTACTGTTTTAATAATTTTGCTTCATTATAAAATTTCCAAATATCAGAGTGTCCAGTGTTTTTATAGTGTGGATGTCTGCTAATGCTTTAGGAGTGGAAAGGAGATTTCTCTTCTGCCTAATTTCTTCAACTCCAATGCAGCCTCAGGCCTTTCCAAACAGAATTTTTAATTCTTTGGCCATCTTAACTATTTTAAGTCCATTTGAACTGAGGCAAATTTTCCTTATGCAAGCTTCTTTTTTTTTTTTTTTTTTACTCTGGTGCTATTAAGTAGGGTGTTTTTCTTGGGTTATTAGCCATTAAGCTGATGTTAGCGGAGAGGTTCTAGTCACCATTTACTTACACATAAAACCAACACAGATGAAGGCAGAACATAGTTCTGTGTGCCTTGTCCCATCTGAGCCTGATCCAATTGAAATCTGCTTATTCGGTAGATGGGCTCTATTTGTTTCTTAGGGTTGCCACACAAATGGCCATAAATGGGTAGCTTAAAACACCAGAAATTTATTATTTCATTATTCTGGAGGTTAGAGAAATCTGAAATCATGGTGTCAGAAGAGTTTTTTCCTTCTAGGTTCTCAGAGAGAATCCATCCTATGCCTTTCTCCTAGCTTCTCATGGCTGGTCCTTGGTGTTCTTTGGCTTATTGATGTATCACATCAATGTTGGTCTGTGTTTACATGGCATTCTCCCTGAATGTGTCTCGGTGTCTGTCTTCTCTCGTCTTCTTAAGGACACCAGTCATATTGAATTTAGGCCCATCTTAATCAAGTATGACCTCATCATAACTAATTATATCTGCAAAGACTTATTTCAAAATAAGGTCACATTCACAGGTTCCAGGTGAACATAATTTTTTTTTTGGGGGGGGGGGTATTCAACCTACCTCATGGACCATTACATTTCACTCCACTATTTTTTATGTAGTTTGTTTTGACTTTCTGAAATTTAAAACAGAAAATGTATTAACCTATATTCACAACTCATCTAAGTTTTTTAAAAAAACCCAGCCATATTGCCTAGCTTTTCTTTCTCTATGTATATTAAACATACACTTAGTATTACTTTTGATCATTCTTTGAAGTTTTCTAATGGTTTACGTTTATTATAAATCATTAAAGCACTGTTACATAACTTACAGATTATGACTTATTAAATAATTCATTTATGCACTATATTGGATTCAGTTGCACATATAAGAGTTAGATGAACTTAGAAATAAAACACTTTCGATGTTATATATAACTGCTCTTTATTCTTCAAGTAGATCTTCCACTCATGCTGATATAATACCAACACAAAATGTTATTTTATCGTAATTCCTATTAAATCACATTCCTATTGTGCAGTTGAAGAATTTCATTCTCCAGTAGTATCACTCTTAATTTCTTTGTATTTATCTAAAATACCCAAAATGAACTGTTTACAAATGTTTGAAATGTTTTGAGTCTCATTTTTCCCAAATGCTTTAAATCTTTACTAGTTGATTCTGAGGCTATTTCCATTTTTACCTTATATATTTTAAAAAGTCACCATTGTAATATTGAAAAATTTTTAAATTTACTTATAAAATCTTGTTTCATGATAAACATGAATAAAGGTAAAAATTAATAATCACCATAACTGGATGTAAAGATAAGTTATTGTTTTCCTTTGCTACCTCATATAATATAAATAAAACATTAAAAATATGTTTCTAAGGATTCAAAATTAGCTGTATTTAAGAGAACATTAATCAATTAATGATAGTGGGAGCACCATTATTAATAAAATGTATTTCACTTAATATCTGTTTTATAAGACTTTCATTTTAATCATGCTTAGACAAGCAACTGTTCAGAAATTTTACTTGTATTTCCTATTATTAAAGTGTATTCATTAGAAGGAAGCAAGCTTCAGAATTTTATTTATTCTATTTTGTTTTCTCAACAAGATTGGGCATGAAACAACGATATAAGGTATTTGCTTTTTAAGAAGTGAAAACATAGCATTGCAGGAAAACTCAAGCCAAATAATATATGCTTTGTCAGAGAAAAAAAATACTTGATGAGGTCTGTAACATGTGGGATTAGAAAAAGAAATGATTTTTTGGGTGGAGGGAGGACCAGGCATTTATTTTTTTCAGTGCAATGGTATCAAGGACTGAACACCGATTAGACCAATAGCAAGTGAACATGATTTAATCATTTCTAGACATTAAAATCTACCTATTTAATTTACATTAAAATCGTTCTCTTTTGCCAATTTCCTCATTTCACTATCTTAGTATCACCATCTGACATTCCTGAGATAAGTTTTCACCTGTGCTTTGAACGGTACATACAAACTGTCAGTATAGATTCTTTAGCATTTAAGAGCAGCTACAATTAAGTTTCTTGGGGAAAAATGATACAATCTCTTCCAACAGGACTAATCGGAAGCACAAGGAATGCAACGGATACCTTCTATAAAATAGCATTCTATTGGATAACAAATAGAAAACATAGATTTATACTGTCTTAGGGAAAAATTTAATTCTCATGTGTATTGAAAGCCACAACCAGGATTTTCTGCTTCTCTTTGAAATTACGAAAGCATATTTACTAATGCTAGAAGTTTTAATATTTTAATACTTTGAGAAAAAACTTGAATAATTTTTAGAATGGAATATACCATTTCAGATGTATTAAGTTGGGTAATTTTTTCAAAGAAAAAAAAATGGCCATGTATCCTAATCATTTATCATTGCTGATTAATTCATGCCTGAGGTTTACTTCTAGCTGCATTTTTGAGCAACAAACATTCTTTCAGGCATGTCTTGTTAATCACTTAATTAGTTTATAAAACACTTTAATTTTCTGTCACAGTCAGTATGACATTAAAGAGGCTTTGAATGGATGACAGGAGAAATTTTTTAAGTTAATTTAAAAAGAAGGGAAGTGAGATTAAGAATGAAAAAAATTCAAAAAATCAAAAGACATGGAGATGAAAAAATTAAATTAGGTGTTATTATAAGATTAAGATTTTAGAGCTTTGATATTTTTCTAAGAAAAAGTCTTCAGTTTTCATTTTAGTACTGAAAATAGTTCATGATAAGGAAAGCAGAAGGTAATTTTATGTAAAGTCAGAGTTTTAATGCTTGGTATTGCTAAGATAAAAAAAATATTAAACTTGAAATTTGAGAGATATATTTCTAACATGAATTTAACTACTTTTTCTTGTTGCTGGGGCTTTCAAAATTATCGTTGAAATTAGGAAAACCTCTATGAAATATGATATCAAGCTAAGTCTCAACATCATGTCTTGATTTTATGTCATAATTCATAGGATTTTTACATTTTAATTCAACGTGAAGCTTTTTGTATCCATGAAGTCTGACAGACAGTACTAAATTTGTATTCAACTTTGGGAAAGTTATTTAAAATTTGTAAGTCACTGTCTCACCATCTGCAATATGGGGATAATCACCGTTCCACCTCACAAAATTGTGGTAAATATTGCTAAAAGTGAAATGATGACATAATGCATGGGATTATGTCATCACAGATGTTATGCTGTCTAACCTGACTGTACTCTATAGAAGTGAAGCTCTCCCCAACCATGCTCCTCACCACACTTCTGAGTGAAAAGGAATCTGAAGCTTAGAGAATTTTTAGTAAAAAGATAAAGATAAGAGAAGCTATGTTATATAAACATGATATTTGTTTAATTTTTCTTGAGTCAATATTTTATAAAGCAAGTGATACAACTGGGAGAATGAGAGGCTGAGCTAAGGGTGCAAAATTAACTTCTAGAAACTATAAAATGTTAGAAAGCAACCAGGGTTTGGACTGGAACACTGAGGAACAACATCTTGTGTCCCCCGCCCCAAATTCTTAAAGCCCTAACTCCCAATGTGGTATTTGTTGTTCAGACATGGGTCTTGTAGGGGGGCATTTAGTTTAAATGAGGTGCTATGGATGGTGCCCTCATGATGGAATTAGTACTATTATAATAAGAGGAAGAGATACCAGAGCGTGCTCTCTTTCTCTCTCTCTTCAAGCACATCAAGAAGAGGTCATGTGAACATGCAGTGAAAGGGTAACCATCTGCAGACCAGGAAGGAGGCCCTCACCAGGAACTGAATTGGGGCTTAGGGCTTCAATATATGCATTGGCAGGGAGGAGAGACACAATTCAATCTATATGATTGTCAGGTCAGATTGATGTGATCAATCCATTACTGAAGCTTTATAATTGAATTCCAGGAGGCAAGCACTGGATAGGCTCACATGAAGCATAAAGTGATCTGAGACAAGTCGGGCAAATTTCAGGGTCTTCATTCCCACAATGGAAATGGCTTTCTTACCCCAAATAGATACTATTTCTAATAAGGTACATAGCATATCACTTCCCCTCACCTAGTCGAGAATGATAACCCTATGGATATCTTCATTGAAATGGAGCATATGTGACATGTTTTCAAGGAGTTAAGACTCATAGATTATAAATTCTGAGTTTATATACTCTCTACAATTCTTAATCAGAAATTCCATGTTAAGAGCCTCTAGTTAAGGACCCTCCTCCTAGCAAATAACTTAAGTCTAATAATCTTTGGGATTATTTGCAATGTTGTCAGTGAGGATAAAGTGAATTACTTTCCTTACTTTTTTACTCTGAAAATATTCCTCCTGTAATAATCCTATCTAATAGAAGGATAATATGCAAATTAATCATCACACATCACAAAGATGGCAGTGCCCATAGCCACAGGATGGTGGCACCCAGTCCTCTCAGCCCCGCCGGAGTCCCTCAGTGTCCAGGATGATGGCCGCTGACAGCAGGCAGCATGAGCGGCCTGGCGGAATGCTTGCGATGTCGCCTTGGCGATAAGGCAAGCGTTCCGCACCTGGCTGCAGATGGGCCTCTGGGCCGCAGAGAGCCTCTGGGCAGTGGGTGCGGAGTGGACAGGCCCTGTAGAGAGCTACTGGCACATGAATTCGTGTGCAGGGCTACTAGTCTATACTATTTAATAAAGGGGGTGATCAAGCTGGCAGGCAGAAGCGGTTAGGTACAATCAGGCAGGCAGGCAGGCAATCAATTGGGAGCCAGCAGTCCTGGATTGTGAGAGGGATGTCCAACTGCCCGTTTAGGCCCGGTCCCACCAGGGGGTCCCAGATTGGAGAGGGTGCAGGCTGGGCTGTGGAACACCACGCCTGTGCACGAATTTCAGGCACCAGGCCTCTAGTATGTATATGAAAGCCTAAGCGACCAAATGACTGAATGGCCAAACAACTGGTCGACCGGTTGCTATGATGCACACTGACCACCAAGGGGCAGACACTCAATGCAGGAGCTGCCCCCTGGTGGTCAGTGTGCTCCCACAGCCAACCTCCTGTGACTGGTTGGCCAACCTCCCACGGTCCTTCTCCTTGGCTGGCTGTCCCCCGCATTGGCCCTGATCGGGGAAGGGGGTTGGATGGTCAACCTCCCATGGTCCCTCTCCCTGGCCAGCCAGCCAACCTCCCGCAGTCCCTCCCCCTGGCTGGCCGGCCCTGATCAGCCTCAATTGCCGGCCAGGCCAAGGGACCCCACCCATGCACAAATTCTTGCACCAGGCCTTTAGTAGTAAATAATAGTATGACCATTAATACTCTGGTAATTACCAGATTTTGTTTTTCAAAGATAAGCAAGAATTTCTTCTTTGAAACATGTCAATTGTTATTTATATCTCTTCATAGATGTACTGATATTTTTTAATTACTATTTAGTCTCATTCAAAATTATTCGTGTAGCCCTGCACACGAATTCATGTGCCAGTAGCTCTCTGCAGGGCCAGGCATTTCATTGTATAATCTTCTTAAAGTAAAATTAACTTTAATTGGTTGCTACATGTATTATTTAAATTCCCAGCTTCCCAAAATACTTTCTTATAGTGGCATCATAGTATGTGTAAAAAAGGTTTTTAGGTAAAATAGCTAAAAACTATTTACTACCAGGTTGCTGTGACAAAAAGATTAAAGTCACATTTTTTCGCACTGTCTGTAAATTAGGATTGCAGTAGCATTTCATTGTTTTTCAACCACAGTAAATTTTTCCATATTAGAAACAACTGGAGTGATGACTAGAGGCAATTTTTCTGTCAATTCTATATTCTATCTGGTTTGTAGATATAACTATCTTCCAGATAACACAGTATGGGTTTTAATGGATACTTCTTTCTATATATCATTATATAGCATTGCCCATCTAGCTCCCATAAAAATAACTCTATTGTTCCCTCTTATTTTATTCCTTACCTACTGCAACACAGGGCACAGGATATACATAATAGAGAGGCTCAAATGAACAAGAAAGGGAAGAAGGAAATAATTTTTATCTGTGGCACTTGTGGCATTAGAAAAATATAAAAGCCACACTCTTCAATGATGATATACTATAATTCAACTTGACCAAAGTTTTCCCATAGTTACAAGTCTGAGTTGGCTCTCTAGGAGCTGGACAATAGACCTTTGCAAACATCATATTTCACTGTGATTCGAGTATATAATAGTTCTACCTGAGAGAGGATAGGAACTACTCCCAGAATTGCTGACAACTTATGAATACAGTCATTATTGATCATTCCATTCAATCAGAATTGTGTTGTCTCTTAATACTGAAAGAAAGCTCCTTTGATGACTGTTAATAAAAGCAAATACCTTTGTAAAAACAAAAAACATGAAGAAAAACAACTATAACTGGAACTGTTTTTTATAATATATTGTTATAGTTATTCTGAAAATATGCATATTTTATGTGTATAAGCTATCAAAAACCATTGAAATTGTGTCAAACATATTCAAAAGTCAGAAGAGGCTCCCATTAAACACAGTGTCACAATTTTAACACTGATAACCAATATTTCAAAAATTAAAACATATAAATAGATTAAAATCATAAGATCATAAAGATATTTTTAAAGAGTGACCTTTGGAAGATGTTAGGGAACAAACTCTTTAACATTCTGTAAACAAAGTAAAAAATAAAGCATTTAACCTATTATTCTTATACACCTCAGAGTAAATAAAGAGATTAATTTTTTATGAAATTTGATTATCTAATACATATCTATAAAATAATAATTAGACTTTGCAAACTCCTAATGAAATACCAAATATAGGTAATAATTATTAATGGCTTCTAAAACCACAACAAGATGTTATGACCCTCACATACATACAAAACCATCTATAAATATTGACAAATGCTTGAGCTTGTGCCAGATAAAGCCACTATATCTAAAAACCATTTTATAGGAAGGAACAACAGAGGGGGGGGGAGAGGGAGAGGGAGAGTATTTTTAAAACTATATTTTATTGATGAGGGAGAGGGAGAGGGAGAGGGAGAGGGAGTGTGTCTTTGGATGCTGATATAACAGGGTAGAACACATTGGGAAGCAGTAGGCCAAACAATTCACATGGAGCCTGAAGTTAGTTTGTCAATAGCAAAATTGGAGGCCTGTATCACACAGGGATGAAACCTTATAAAGGACACATCTTTGTGGACAGACCAAAGTAGCCATAGATTAAAGGCTGCTCTGGATCTGTCATAGAGAAAGCTTCTAAGGGGACAAAGTGATCCTCACACTGTATAACAGCATACCAATCAAAATTAAAAAGTAGTTCATAAAATCCAACCAAATGCAGCATTCAATATGAGACATCTATCAAAATTGCACCTCATAATCAATTATATTTAAACATATTTAATTATACCTCTTGTAGAAACTATGATAGAAAACCTAGCTAGTAACACATCAATGGCTCAGTAAATTGAAAAATAAACTTTTAAGTAACCTAGGGTACACTATTAATAAAATGAGCAATGAATATACGTAATTTTTATGTAAATGGGGACTTAACTAAATAAGGTATCAGTTTGAGTAAAATATAAATTGGAAAATAGAAAATATTATTTGATCTGCGATATAACTCTATAAAATAATCTACCTTGGAACCACTTTTGATCACATTCGTGTTTTTGAAAAATGAAAAACACTTTTGTTGCAAGTCTCTTATCCCGAGGAGGTAGTCTGAGGGCACAGTTTATAAAGATATGTTAACTTTGCAATGACGGTGAAACAAAAAACAACACTATTTCTAGCAGTTCATTTGTGACTGCCAACCTAGACAATGGCATGCCAGGTATCACAAGAGCAACCATCAATTTGAAAGTATGAATGGGGCAGTTCAAATTCAGCACACTCTTGAGAATAGCTTGAATGTTTTTCTGTTGATAATTCAGGAGTAGCACATTTGATAAGGGTAGAATAATTTTGTATTTGAGATTTAATTAGTGTTCTGTAACTTTAATCTCTTAAGACTATTAATAGGAGAGGGGATTTAGATACGAGGTTGAAAACTCTAAGTAATAGAGATTAGAGCAGTGTGGGAAGCCATCCACTGTCAACATTATCATGAAAGTGCAACAAGGAACTCGGAAGGCTGATGAACCTTGTGCTTTAGCAAGGTTAAAGCTATGCGCTGATAGTTTTGTGTTGAGATAATGATGGCTTGAAGCAATTTCCTGACCTAATAGCCTCAAAGCAAATATTTACTGATCTTTTACTGACTTTACTATCTTTACTGACTTTACTGATCTTCACTATCTTGTTTTGAGATTGTCTGCTTATGGTTTGCTGTGCATAACTGAGGGCAATGATGTGTATCTAGAACTGAATAAAAGCTAACAGGTCTAGGGCTTCAGGGAGCTTCTCCTCTAGAGGGAAGTTTCTGCCTGGCCCCCATGCCTTCTAAATTCTTATTTCTTGTCTAGTGTTTTGATTTGTGTCCAGCCCCTTCTTCAGATCCTGAACCTTAGCCGTGCTGGATGTGGCTTCACAGAGCAGGAAATGCCAACAGTGAAAAGATCCAAATTTAGTGGTATGTGTATTGGCTGGGGTAAGGGCCTGCTGATATATTGATCATATACTCACATTCAATGGCTCAGTCAAGCCCAGGTTGAAAATCAGTTCTGGAAAGGTGATAGGGCAGAAATCTCTATATCACTTGGTATAGTCAAAAGTGGCAGTTCTGCATAAATAGAAAACTGTTTTTAGGTAATGAGGGTCTTGAATGGAGAGAACTGAGTTGACACAAAGAGTAAAGAGGAATTATATTCTCCTGGCCAAAGCATTGACTCAAGGCCTTTGAGAACTTATTGACTTTGGCCTCATGTCAGCCAGCGTGAACTGCCACAAGGGACGGTGTGGCAGGATATTATGTTCCCCCTGGTTACTTCTAGTTATCCCATGATACTTCCTCCATTGGAGCAGCTTGACTATAAGCTCTTCCTGGCTTCAGAGAAGGATTTTTACTCCAGGAAGAACAAAAATGGCTCTAGAGCCTCAAGTCTAGACTTATGGCAAAAGGCAAAAGAATGACTAAGAGTTGGCTGGCCCGTGGGCTCAGTAGTCTCAGTAGTTGAGCATCAACTTATGAACCAGGAGGTCATGGTTCCATTCCAGATCAGGCCATATGCCATGGTTGTGGGCTCAATCCCTAGTATAGACAGCCAATCAATGGTTCTCTTTCATCATTGATTTTTCTATCTCTCTCTCCCTCTCCCTTTCTCTCTGAAATGAATATGAATATATATATATATAATACTTGAATGATTAAGAGCAAGGGCTTCATGACCTTGAGACTGAGTGAATAGCTTGCTTTTTGGAGTATGGATATGAGATATGAGAAGAGAGGTGAAGTGAGGAGACTTTAAATTCTGGTAGACCTCTAAAAAGAATTTCAATGATTATCCTTGGTAGCTTGCAAGATTTTTGTCTTGTTTCAACAATTGCCGTATTCCTAGTGTCCAGTCTAGTACCTTACCTAGACTAAGATCTTAGTAAATATGTGTTGACTGACTGAAAGAAAAATTTATATGTATATATCAAGATGTTCTTTAATAAAAACCAAAAAAACAAGGAGACAATACTCTGATCTTCTTTCTGAATATTTTAATTTAGTTGATAATATTTGAAAGCTGAGAAAGTTAACAAGAAATGTGTAATTAAAAACTATGCTAGGCTAACACTGAAAAGCTAAATAGACTTTTTTCCCAAACTTTCAGAACCAATAGTTAAAATGATCCCTGACAATCCCTAAACTATGTAAATAATGAAATTTTCTGAGGCCAGCTATATTGTACTTAAATAAATGAAAACTACTATAATGGATAATATTTTTCAACTATTAGCTTGGTAAATATTTAAAACATTGATTCTAGCCAGTGTTGGTAGTAATCTGAGAACCTGGTCTTTATCATTGTTAATATGAATGTTCATGAGTACAAATTCTATAATATCAGTTTGGCAATAATTTTATATGTATATATACTAAAGTATGTATTATATATGTATATATAAGCACATGTACATATTTACACATATATATACACATATATATGCTTATATATATAAATTCCTAACCTAGAAACATCATGCAATTTATTCTATAAGATATATTTGTTTTGTTTCTTTATTTTTGTTTTTTTAATTTTATTTTATTGTTTAAAATATTATAGATAGTAGTACATATGTCTAGATATATTTACATTTGTAATGCTATCATTACATATATATTAGTATATACTAAGTATACACATACTAAGATATTGATTGAGGCATATCAGTTACATTAAAATTTGTAACACATCCAGTTATGAATTCAAGTATACTGCTTAATATGTAAAACAAAGTATTAAACATCTGAAGAAACTGGTATGAGAAATGTGTATACAATTACCTGTTAAGTAAAAGTAGCAAGTTTTTAAAAAATTATCCAATATAATCCTTTTTGGGAAAATATATGTGTGTATGCATACACTATATATGCATGAATATATATATATATATGTACATAGAAATGTTTACATTCATGTATACTTATGTTATAAATATATTTGTGTATATGAATATATGTGTGAGCTACATATATATCTATCTATATATCTACACATATAGTAGGTATAGATATCTGTTTAATTATATAGGTACTCCTTAGAATGTGGTTATATCTGGAAAATTAAATTAGGTAAGATACATAAGTTATTTATACAAAACAAATGCTAGTTATAAATTAAATACTTAATTTTTTTTAGTTACTTAGAGAGAGAGAGAGAGAGAGAGAGAGAGAGAGAGAGAGAGATCAGTTATCTTTAGCATGGGATCCAACCCACAACCTGGTTCAGTGTCTTGACAGAGAATGGAACTTGCCCCTGCCACTTTTTGATGTATGGGACTATGTTCAAACCAGCTAGCCACACTAGCTGGCCAGGGATGAAATACTTTAAATTTTTTTAAATGACTTGAATATGAAGTGAGTTTAGCAAAATGAGAGCAAAGAAAAGTTAACATCAATTTATCAAATACTCCACTATTTTATGGAGGTTGGACCCACCTTACCAGGATAGAAAAAGATTGAAAACATATGTCACATAAATGGGTTTGTACTTCTGTGTTGTTTTTTTTTCATTTGAATTTCCACAAATTCAATTATAACAATACTAGTTTTACTTAAGAATTGAAGGGGAAGTCTCTGCTGTCCATCTTATTTTAATATTTATCATTTAAACTTACAATCTTGAGATTACAGAATAACAGTCCACTCTGTGCCACGTGAGAGTAATTTGCTGACTGGATGTCTCATCTTTCCTCTTCAGTGTATATTTCTTACAAACAGGGACATTTCCGTATGTGACTAAAAAACACTCTCAAAATCAGTTGTTATAAATACTATCTGATCCTAGGCTGAATTCATGTCTTGGCGATGCCTTTTAGAGCAAAGGTTCCAGCTCAAGAGAGCTGTTGCCTTATCTCTTTGGTTTTATTCAGTCTGGGTGAGTTCCTCAGGCACTTCCTGATTTTTATGACCTTGATATTTTGAAGGTTACAAGCTAGTTATTTTGTAAAAATGTCCCTCAAGCCGCATTTGCCTGATGTTTCATCATGACTAGATTCAAACTGTGTATCTTAGGTAGGAATATCAGAGAAATGTCATTCTATCTGTTGTTGTATACTTCTTGCATCTTATCGGTTGGCTCAGTATTTCAATTTGCTTTGTTACTGATTAAGTTCACCTTGCTCACTTTATTAAGGTACTTGCTGTCTGCCAGACTTCAACTATAAAGTTATGCTTCCCTATCACAATTAATAAGCATCTTTATTAAGGTACTTGCTGTCTGCCAGACTTCACTATAAAGTTATGCTTCCCTATCACAATTAATTTTTTCTGGTATATATATTATAATCATAGAACTCCCCATACCTCATTAAAAATTTCAATTTATTCAACTCTTTATTTATATCTATATGTGGTTTTGAGTTCCTATTTTATGTAATGGGTTATTTTTTATTGCCATCATTATTTATTTTAATGTTCAAATTGCATACTGACCTTATTAAGCAGGTATTTTTATTGTCACATTTATCAGATAGAAAAACTGAAGTGTTGAGCTTAGAAATTATTTTTCTAAGCTCACTAATCTTATAAGTGATGGGGCATGGAATTAAACCTGAGTTATAGTTACTTACTTGAAATGATTAATCTTAATTTTTCATGTTCTCACACCCAATCCAGTACTCACCAGAAATCCTGCTCATCACTTTTCTTTATTCTAACCTCAAGCACATGAGACTGTACCCAAAAGAACAGCTCCATTGCCCTAATATACTTTTGGGCAACTGCTTTTTACTCACACAGCTATTGTAAAGTTCAAAGCAAGAGAGCAATATGCAGCCTTTTGGATCTTAGAAAATGCGTTCAAAATTCAACTGTGTGAAACAGTAGTTTACTTCTTTCTATTCCTGTGTAATATTATTTGCATGGATAGACAAAGACTATATATTCCCCACTGAACAACATATGGGGGTGTGGTTGGCCATGCCCCTGAGGTCTACGCGCTGCCCTTCCCTGTCCTTACTAACTCCTGTCCTAGGTCCAGGTGGCTGACAGAAGAACCATGCTTCTCCTTCCTTCTGTTGGGGCTCAGTCCTGTGGGCAGAGCTGGCTCAGTCAGGGCTGCGGACAGGCACAGTGCCAGCGCTCGGTGCTGGAGGAATGTAGCTGGGCTTGGGCTGCAGCTGCAAGGGGCAGCCGGGGTTGGCCTGGGCAGGCTGTAAATTTTTATTTATTTTTTAATTGATGAGAAAGGGGGCAGGACTTGAGGGAGGGAGAGAGAGAAAGAGATGTGGATTTGTTGCTCCACATATTTATTATGCATTCATTGGCTGATTCTTGTGTGTGCCCTGACCTGGATGGGACCTGCAACCCTGGTGCCTGGAAAGGACACTCTATGCACAGAGCACCCAGCCAGGGCCTGAGCGTGGTTCTGAATTCCTCGGGGGCTGGGAGCTACAGCGACAGACAGGACCAAGCAGAGATGGGGTTTGAGGGTGCAGGGACTCCGCGCTTTTGGGGTTCACCTACTTTCTGGCGTCCTGGTAGAGGAAGCTCCCTGTTTTCCTCAGCTTGTCGGCCTCCGCTGCCATAAAGTAGGCCGCGGGCGTGCCTCCCAGGCTCCGGACCTCGTGCAGCAGTGGCGTAAAGACCTGCCAGGTGGTCCGGAGCGCCTCACGGCACACGGGCACACACCATGGCTTCTCTCACAGAAGTCCAGCACGAGGCGCTCAAACGTACAGGGGAGCTTCATTTCTTGTTACTGTTGCGGCGTGTCAGGTCCGGCTCTGAATCCTGGGTCGGAGGAACCCGCAGGGCTTCCTGGCCCGCGTGTGGCTGTGCAGGCCCTTGCACTGCCCACGGGCCTGCAGCTCACTGCGCTTGCGCGCTGCTGGGAGTTGTCAGCAGCGTCGTGGAACTGCAGCCACGGCTCAGTCTTGCACGCATGCCGGGCTTTGCAGCGGAGGAAGATGAAGGGCAGCTCTGCACGAAGGTCCAGGTACCCTTCGGTGGCTTCGTCCTCTCTGTTAGATTCCCCCTGCACGGGCCAGGGCAGCGTTGTTCTCCTACACCTCTGAGATACATTCCAACACCTTGGCCTTCTTTTGAGTCAGTGGAGACGGGCTTTTCCATGGCCACCAGACACAGCATCTGCAGGAGGCGGTTCTGCATCACCTGTAGGATGAGCCCAAATTCATCGAAGTGCCTTCCGCAGCTCTCAGTACCGAAACGCTCCTTGCAGGTAAGGGTGCTGTTGACGATGTTGTCCTGGCTCCAGAGAGGGCCAAGATCCCGTTGGCAAGCCTCGGCACCATGAGATTTTGGATTATCTTCTTGCCCGGGTAGCGGTTGATGCGGTAGATCTAATCCTCGCAGAATAGGGGAGAGATATGGGTGGGAAGCTGGTTGGAGTGCTTTTAGGTTCCCCCTGAAGGGCTACTCCATGATGATGCCGTTCTAGCCTGTCTGATTCATGGATGTCTGCTACATGTTCTTGGTGACGACCTCATAGATGGTGCAGGGCAAAGCCGGGTAGAAGGTTGGCCTGTGGCTCTTGGTGGTAGGTCTCCATGTGGCTGTTGAGCTGCCCTTGGGAAGCCATAGTCCTAATGGCCAGCCATGTAGGATTTAGGGGAAAGAATTCCTCCAGCTTGGTTACCTCTTCTGGGGTGGCTCTGGAGAAGGCACACTCTCAGGCTGATTCTTTATGCAAACTTATTATTTGAAAATCACACAGCCATGGCAATATATTTTGGGTTCCCTATTATTTTCTTTGTGACCTCAGTTCCCTAGTAGATTTTGTAAAAAGTTGTTAATTTTCATATATCTAGTTTTTCCCTTCTTGTAATGCTGGAAGCAATGTGCATTCCTTCTTTGCTCCATTGAGCTGAAACAAGATTTACTACATTTTTATCTCTCATAAGTTTCAAAGGATTTTTTTAGGTACCATCTGTTGTGTAATCAGATTATTAATGAAATTCTCAAATATTTATGCAAATACTTATAATTATGGAAGTTGGCATTTGCAGTAGTTACCTTTTTATAGTGTTCAGTCAATATTTGTAATGGAGAGCTTATGCCATTTTTCTTCTCTTCATGCCATGAAGGATTTGAGCTCAAAACTATTTCAGATATTACTGGTGTATCAAGTTGAGTGTTAAATTATGTTTGACATATGAGAGAAAGCTTGCCTTTAAAAGTCTTGTGACATCAATTTTAAAAAAGAGAAGAAATATGTGTGGTGATAAAGAGAGAAGTTGCAGAAGTGGAAAATTTAATAGGCAAGCAGGGACTGAAATTGTGAAAGTGGAGGTGGGTGCAGTTGTCAAAAGGTAAGTTTCAAATCTAGCTTGGATAGGCTACAATGTTTGCGTTAGGAGGCCTGAACATTATTTCTTAACGAAAAGAAAAAATAATCGAAATTAATAATTCAGGAGAGTATTTAGTGTTAGATATAATTCAAATCTCATGAATTACCTTCTTATAGGGAGGAAAAATTATTGGTAGATGCTAAATATATATTAAGTGACTTTATTGTAATAAGAACTTGTAGAAAACAGGTAATTTAGGGGAGGTTCCACAAAGATTGTTTTGGACATGCATAATCTGAATAAAATTAGGCAATTGTTCGGTGTACTTTGAACTTTGAATAATATTAATTTCTTTTTATTCCAAGTTTTATTGTATCCTAGGCTAAGTGATGATTTGTCATATTATAAAATACAAAGCAAATAAAATAGTTTTCTAATTTTGGTTTAGCAACAATTTTTTTCATTTTACAATCATGAGCTGGTATTTTACTCAAAGTTAGGAAGATTTTTTTTTTATTTGAAAGCACAAGCTATAATCTAAAATATAAAGTTCATGTCATCAGTGTTTAATATTCATTCTCAAATTGTTAAGTTGGTGTACTCAGAGTTAACATGTTAAACACCTGATGTGACTAGAAGTTATTTTGTGTCATCTCCCTCCCATTTTATTTATTTTGAAAAATGCTAGATATGATAAATACGTTAAGTTTAACATACCATCTTATCAATTCAGTTTTAGAAAATTCTATTTCAGTTAACATTTTAAAAAAACACTTTTGCAAACCACGAAGGTACCCCTGTTCTCTAATCGCCCAGAATATCCCTTTCACTTGTGACAGGCCAAAAGCACATTCCACTCTTTTAATATGTCTTAAAAGACAAATATACTGATGAAAGGGATATTTTTGGTAAGACAACAAATATCACCAATCATTTTCCACTAGAGGGTGGAGTACTAATTTGAGAGCATGTCTTGAGTTATATAGTCAGTGTTCCTTGAGTTTTTATAGTTTACTAATATTTTAGGGAAAAATTATTCTCTTAAATGTCTACTTGTCTTTAACTAAGGATTAACTACCATAAAAACATGTTCAAAAATCTGTTATATCAAGTCAAATGTCAGCTACTGACTTTGCCATTTTCTACTCACTTCTTACAGATATTTGATGGCAAGGAATCTCATGCTGGGGTTTAATGTAGGGGAAGTTATATGACAGTAAATGTAAGGAAGATAATGTAGGAGTATTTGGAAATATGCCAGTAGTATATACTGCATCTGAAGTATACATGGATCTGTAATGAGTTGGGAGAGAACTAGTTTGCTAGGGTTGCCATAAGAAACATCACAGAATGGGTTGCTTAAGCAAAAGAAATTTATTTCTCACAGTTCTGGAGCTAGACAGGCTAGATCAGGTATAAGCAGTGTTGGTTTCTTCAGAGGTCTCTCCATTTCTCCCTGTGTCTTCATATGTTCCCACTGTGTCTTTGTGTCCTAATCTCTTACAGTGACACTAGTTATATAGATTAGGGGCTACCCTAATGACCTCATTATGACTTAATTACCTGTTTAAAGACCTATCTCTGAATACAATCACATCTGAGGTACTTGGGTTTAGGACTCCAACAGAGAAAATTTGGGGAGATGTAATTTAGCCCATGACATGGAAAAAATATAGGGGTATCTAGAAAATATGTATAGATCTATTACTATTTTAGAATGATTATTACAAAGTGACTATTATTTATTTGTAGGACATATAGGTATAGTATAAAACTTAATTTGCAAAGGTAAAGTTGTACTATAAAATACATTTATTTACTTATACAGACATTTCTACAATGCATATGTTCATAAAAATAGGTCTGAAAATGAATATTCATCTATATCACTGGCAAGAAAGCATTCTTTATGGATGAGACTACATGTGCTTTTCAAATAGTACAGCACAACTTGTCTCGTATCCTGTATACTTTAAATGCAATGTCAAGTCTGACATTTCAAATTTTTCTCACTTAGCATTTGGTCTAACCAACTTTACTTAATATTAATAGTAGGTTTAGAAGTAATCCATGTAGTGAAAACAGCAAGAGTCTGATGATCTTACTTAGTAGTTGTGTAACTTTAGATCATAAATTAACTTCTCAGAGCCCTAGTTTAATTATTCCTAAATTAGGAATTATGAAAAATAAATAATCATATAATAAATAATTAATACAAGAATAAGATATGTTTTGCATACTCACAACTGTGAACCTACTTTTGCCCAACCTTGTACTGTAATAAAAGTTATGTAAATGTGGTGTCTCTCACACACTCAGAATATGTTATTGTACTGTACTCCCCTTTCCACTTAAAGGAAACTCTTTAAGGTTTCTCTTTGGCATATCCAAATTGCCAGCATTACTACTCCTGTGCTTTGGGGACATTATTAAGTAAAATGAGGGCGACTTGAACACAAGCACTGCGATATCGTAGCAATTGGTATAATAACTAAGATGGCTACTACATTAATGTGAGAGGAGCATATGCAGTGGGGATATGAGGACAAAGGGATGATTCATATAGGGGGCAGAATGGAACAAAATGGCTTGCGATTACATCACGATTCTCAGAAAGACCTCCCGTTTAAAACTTACGAATTATTCATTTCTGGAATTTTCATTTTATATTTTCAAACCACATTGCCCATGGTAACTGAAACTGCGGTGAGTGAAGTCACCAGTCAGGGGAGACCAAGACTACTGTATTGACATTTCCGACTGGATAATCCTTTGTTGTGGGCTGTCCTTTGCATTATATGATGCAAATGAAGTTGAAACAACAATGGTCTACCTGTAACAATGGTATCATCCAGAATGAGAAACAGCAGTCCGTCACTTTTGTATTTGCTAGGGACCCAAGCAGGGAGTCTTTGTTTTCTGACTTAACATCTGTGTAGGACTTGAGGAAGATGTCAGTACATTGTAATCACCAGAAGCTCCTTAGCCCCACTGTGTTTACAATGACCAGAAACTCCTCCCACTTCTCAAAGGGTCTTCTATTCGAATTTTAGTTTATCGCTATGTTGTGAGTTATGTCTTTTAATATTTTCTTCATGTTTTTACTGAGAAGGTGGTAGAGCCTCCCTCAAGAGAGTGTATTTGTTTCTGATTTAGTGATATATGTGAAGCCTAATAGCGAGGTGTGGGACCACACCTCAACTAGAACCTGAAGGGTGAATAGATGTTAAAGGTAACTAAGAGTCAGAGGGTGAGGAAAAAATACCAGGATGAGAAAAAATTATGTTCAAAGCCAAAGAATATTTTAAGTAAAAAATTATATCTCCTAATTATTGTCTCTTGTTGGCTTTATATATCTTTGTGTGCCTCTTAAGATCACTTTTATGAGGAAAACATAAATAAAATGAAATTATACTGTATACCAGTTAATTTTATCCATTAAATGAAAGAGATAAGAATTACTTTTTATTTTATTTGCATCGGGGAACATATGTTTTTATATAAAATATTAAATAATTTTTGTCAGATAATTTTGTATATAAAATATAAGGTACTTGAAAAATAAGTTATTAAAAATAGAACCAAATAATACTATTGCTGATATATGATATTATAATTTTTATGGGTTAAATACACTTTTATATACTCATTTGAGAATCTGAGCACTATAATGCATTTTTAGGGATAAAGTATTAGAGCTTTCTTTCTTAATCTCTAACAGAGCATGAAGGAAGCATATTTTCTTGTGACAGACTCATTAGTATTAAGAAAATATAAATGTCTTTGCTGCTGTTATGATGGGTTTAAGGTGAGGGAAAAACTTTGTCTAAATGGCTCTTAACCTAAAATGTTACATTTATATGTCCACTATGCATTTCTGAGAGACCTCTACATAGGTTGTATAAAAAAAAGTATATTATCTGTTTTAAGATAAACAAAAAGCAAACGTAAGAATACAATGGGAACTTGGCTGGCATGGATCAGTGGTTAAGTGTCAACCTACGAACCAGGAGGTCACAGTTTGATTCCAGGTCAGTGCACATGCCCCGATTGCAGGCTTGATCCCCAGTGTGGGGTATGCAAGAGGCAGCCAATCAATGATTCTCGCTCATCATTTTTGTTTCTATCTCTTTCTCCCTGTCCCTCCCTCTATGAAATAAATAAAAATATGTATGTTTTAAAAAGAATACAATGGGAGACATCTTGATCATGATCACCTCTGAAAGATTTTCTATCTGTAGATAAACAAGCTAAACATTGTGCCTAAATCATCCTGTTGAAGTCAACACTCCACATGGTGGTCTTTATCCGTAAGCATGGCCATGTACTAAGAGGGTCATGTGAACTGTGTTTACTACCCATGTATCCCTGCTGAAAATCCTACAGTGTAGTGATACATCCTTATTTTACAAGATATGGAGAATGTGAGGACAATGACTAGCCCTGATGTCAATGAGTCTGGAATCCTCTTAGCAGGATCCAGTGTCTACACCTCTAGCCTCTACAGTGCCTTGCCTTCATTAATATGATATGGGGCTTCTTAAGGGCCTTCTCATGTTTTAAATCCTTTATTAGTGAAAGTAAATATATTTTCCCAGGAAGTTTATTATTTTCAACTCACAGTCTAGTCTATTTTAGAAGATAATGAACTTGCACTGACATTTTCTAAGTTTTCACTGGTCACTTTAGGCTTGAGAGGCCTTAAATCATTCATAGATATATATTTTCTGCACGTTAAGAGAGTTTTTAAATAAATATTTTCAGGTTCAAAGAGAACCTAACCTTTTTCAACTGCAGAGTTTCAGGCTTAGAACATAAAATCTGAATCAAGTTTCAATTTATGTTTTTATCATTCTTAATTGAGAGTTAAGAAATAACTAGTGCTTTACTGGGAGAATTTGTTAGTTCTTTTTTTAATTTTCTTCAGTGATTATGAAATACTTTGCCAAGCATGCTCTAGATGTCTTAAATCTCATAATCTCCTGACAATTGGATCACAGATGGACTGTTCTTTGCTAGCTGTCTTATTTAACAAAAATATTCTCTTTCTCTGTTCGTGCTTTCTATGACATGGTTTTTCAGGATGGGTAGTACTCTTCTTGTGATTATCTCTACAGTTTGATAAGAACATTTTTAGAGAAAGAAAACTTTAAATGAAATGTATTTGAGAGGCATACTTGCTAACATTGGTATTCTTTGAGTTCCACACCCGACTTTTTTATGTTTTGTATATGTGCGGACAGTGGTGCAGTGCCACTGCTAGTCATCTACAACTTTTTACATTGATCCCTACCCTATTCCCCAAATGAACATTGAAATATGGTGGCCAATAAAATAAAATACCTTATTGCCCTACCTGTTTGGCTCAGAGGATAGAGCGTCATGGGCTCGCAGACTGAAGGGTCCCTGGTTTCAATTCTGGACAAGGGCAGGTACCTCGGTTGCAGTCTCACTCCTCCACCTGGTCAGGCGCATGTGGGAAGCATCCAATCAATGTGTCTCTCTGACATCAATGTTTCTCCCTCTCTGTCTCTCCCCCTCCTTTCTACTGTCTCTAAAAATCAATGGAAAGATATCCTCGGGTGAGGATTAACAACAACAAAAAGATAACTTATTTTCTCCTCCCTGTTCTTCTTTAAGATCAACTCATTGTGTGACTACTAGCTACAAGTCATAATGCTAAACAAACAAAACAGTTCATGTTTGCTAATTAATTATGTGTATTTAAAAGTAAGTTTAGTACAAGGCAAAGTGATATCCTATATAATAAAAGCCCAGTGACCATAATGACAGATCGGCCAGAACAACCGCTCAACTAGTCACTATGAGGTGCACTGACCACCTCTCGGTCCCTTTCCCCAGCCTGCAGGCTCTAGTCGCTGGTGGTGAACAGGGAATGGGGTGGGTGGTGGGGGATGCAGGCGGTGCCAGGCCAAGGCCCCTGCCCCGCTGGTTGCCCACACCCAGAGAGCGACCAGCAGCGGGGGTGGGGCCGGTGAGTGGGCAGGAACAGCCGACCTTTTGGTCCCTCCTTCGGCCATCAGGCTCCCATCACTGGATGGGGAACAGGGAACTGGGGTGGGTGGCAGTGGAGGGCGGGGCCGACTGCCGGCAGCCGGGGAAGATGGCCCTGATTGTAGGCGAGGCTTAGGGACCATACCTGTGCATGATTTCATGCGCCGGGCCTCTAGTCTATATATATAAAAGCCTAAGCCAGACTACTAGACAACCGATGGTAGCTATGATGCACACTGACCACCAGGGTGCAGAGGCTTAATGCAGGAGCTGCCCCCTGATGGTCACTGCGCTCCCACGGCCAATCTCCTGCAGCTCCTCTCCCTGGCCAGCTGGCCCCCATCACCCTGATTGGGACTGGGCCAGATGGCCCTGATCGGCCCTAATTGTTGGCCAGGCCGAGGGACTCCACCCGCGCATGAATTCATGCACTGGGCCTCTGGTATGTACATAAAGTTCAAAGAGTGTGAGGATTTGATAGGAAAATGATAAAAGATTCAAGGAAGTTATAGCATATCAGATGAAGATTGAAAAACAGATATGGTTTGTATCAATCCATTTCATTGAAAGAATATATTTACCACATCCAAGCATTTCTCCAGGATTTTAAGGAATATGCTAAACAAGTCATAGCACAGGCTTTATTTAAAGCAATTGTCAACTTACTGGAAGAAAAAGGATATAAACAGAAAAATTCAGTGTGTCACTCTCTGGTTTGGAGATATGTGGTGAGCTAGCATAATGTTGAAGTACCAAACCTTGATTAGAACCTGAAAGATGAATAGAAGTTAAAGCTAAGAGCGGGGCAAAGGATGAGAGATTATATGTACAAAAAAACTGTATGTGAAAGAGAACATTATATATTCAGCTAGCTAAAAGAACATACATATCATTTCAGGACATAAAGTGTTAGACTTGAGTGGGAGGAGATGAGGCTGGTGAGGCAGAGTATATATAATGGTGTAAAAAATGCCAAGGAGTTTGCCTTTTCTCCTAAGTTGAGTCTAACAACTAAAGGGTGACATGATTAAAATTGTACTTTAGCAAAATCACTGGCTGAGGAGTCTGAAATAAATGAGAAAAAGACAAACTCTGTTTTGATAATTCAACTCATAAACAAAGTGATCTGGAATCAGAATGACATTACATTCCTTAACAGAAATACTAGAAGAGAATAGGGGAATTCCATAAACATTCTAAGGGAAAATTCTTTTCAACCTACTATTATATACAAGGTGAAGTTTCAATTATGTGTTACGTGGAAGCATAGTTTTTCAAGAGTGGAACATCTCAAAACTTACCCTTTTTATATCAGGAAGCTACCATAGGATATTATCTCCCACCGCTCCCCCAAAAAAAAACAAAAAAATGAGGGATTAAACAAAAAGGAAGAAAGGGAGGGTGGGTGCGATGCATGGTGTGAGGTAAAAGGAAAATGCTTTAAGGCAGAAAAGAAGAAAGACTTAGAATCTAGGAAAGAGTAGATGTAATGAAAGAGAGAAATAGATTCCTACTCTTGGGAATAAATAGAATTCCAAATAGAAGGGCAGTTTATGCAATTGGATTAAGAAGGTAAGTGTTCCTCAAGAGATCTCTCTAAGGAGGAAAAAAGGAATGACTCAATGACCTCCTGTGCCTGACCACATTAGGAGAGTCCTGTAGCCATGTTTCTCTGTTAATTACTGATGAAAATTTAAATTAAAACAGCAGCTGCGTTAAAAGATGAGGCAACTGGTAACTTCCGAAGAAAGATAATGTATGAGAATGAAAATCTAATCGTATTGTACAATATAGGTTAGCATAGCAACATTTACTAGAAAAGTGATGTAACTATTTAATATTGATTTAATGATGAATTTTAGAAGAGAAGAATCATATGTTTGGGGGAAACAGATGATTTTTGAAAGAGTTAAATTTTCTTCTTTTGTATTTGGAAGATATACTATATAATATTAGAAAACGAAGGAGTATTCATTATGTAGCAGTAAGAATTACATAACAGAAAAGATATCTAGAGAATGCAAAATGGTTGTGATTATGAATAGTGGACATTGCAAGGTGGAAAGGGTGGGGGGTAAGGTATTAATTTTGTTTTAATTTAAGTCATATAGAACTGTTTGACTTTTTGAACTCCGTTACAATGATAAAAATAGAAAGTAAACACATTTAAAAATAAAAAGTAAACACATTTACAGGCATAAGTGATAACTAGCAATCTGAAGAGTTTAGCAAAGGACCAGAAATGGAATAAAATAGCTTGAAATAATACAAGTTATTTATTTATGTTTTTTAGGATTCGAATAGCTGAGCATATTTGGGGGCAGAGGAAAAGAAAATACTGATGTTGGAAATACTAAGATAGAAAAAATAATTTAGCTAATTTATTGAGTAAGCCCTCTGGAAAGCAGGTTTATTTATTTATTTATTAAATATTTTATTGATTTCAGAGAGGATGGAAGAGGGAGAGAGAGATAGAAACATCAATGATGAGAGAGAATCATTGATTAGCTGCCTCCTGCACACCCCCCACTGGGGATTGAGCCTGCAACCTGGGCATGTGCCCTTGACTGGAATTGAACCTGGGACCCTTCAGTCCGCAGGCCGACACTCTATCCACTGAGCCAAACCAGCTAGGGCTGGAAAGCAGGTTTAGACTAGGATATGTATATAGTATGCATCCTTTTTTAAAATAAATATGTTTTTATTGATTTGAGAGAGGGAGAAGAAGAGAGAAGGATAGAGAAATAGAAACACTGATGAGAGAGAAACACTGATCACTGTCTCCTACATCAAACCAGTGACCTCTTGATTCAATGCTCAACCACTGGGCAACACTGGCTGGGCTGCAACCTCTTAATTATAGTTCTCTTTGTCTCCAAAAACTATTGTTTAAT
>NW_006295824.1:2912963-2914463 GCF_000327345.1 Myotis davidii | reverse complement strand
AAGAGAAATTTTCCAAAGGGGAGTTTATGCTGTATTTTCCTCTTCTTGGATCTTTAAGGTTCCTGAAAAGTCTTCATATATTAGTTATAACAAAGGGGCTTCTCATGAGGATCAGCTTTTTAGCTTTCCTGTAGAAGTCCTTCATTTTGTGAAACTCAGAAAGGCCAAATGTTGGCATTTTCTCTTCCCCAGCAACCTTCCTTGAGGAAACGATCTTTTGTCCTCTTTTCTCTCCTGAAGTACTAAAAGAGTCTACCTTTCCTTGTCTGGTGATTTCCTTCTTTGAAAAATAAAACTATCCCCAACATCACTCTCAGAAAATGAAGAAAATGGCTATATATTCTAAGTTAAGATAAATCACACTTATTTTCTTCAGCAACTTCATTGCAAATTAATCTATTGGTTATCTTTCCAAATCCCACATGTTGCATGCAATGCACAAAAATGTCATTACTGCCTGTTACTTATATTAGGTTAGGATTTGGCTTGTTTTCTTTCTGAAGATTTCTATTGGTTAACAAGAGCAGCTTTATCTGCTTGCATGCTTTTCTAGGCTGCGGGAAAATGAGTTGCAATACGCAGGTTCATTGACACAGACAGACCTGGATTCCCATCATGGCCTTTTCATTTATTAAATGTGGCCTCAGGAATGTCATTTATTTTCTGTGAAGATATAATATTACCTGTCCCAAAGGAGTATTGTGAAGATTGTGTTCTTCCTAAAGGTTGGTGTGGAGTCTCATTTATTTTGTTCTGTTTTTTTTTCTGTTTTCTTTTTCCTTTTTTTGCCCCCCTGCACCTAACATAAGACCTCACAGCTACTAGGTAATTCAACAAATGGCTTTTCCCCTTAACTGACTGATCATACCTGCGATGTACAAGTGTGGCATTTGGCAAAGATTGGAGATTCCATATGAAGTATGCCTTCCTTTTTCTCTGGAATCATATTTTATGAAAATACAACTGGCTGGTTTATTCTATTTTATTTCTTTAAAAAAGTGGAGTATCCCTTTGTGACCAAGCCAAAAGACTTTTGAGATTATATTTTTTCAATGAAAAAGGGAAAAAAAAGATTTTAAAGTGATGTCTTACATTGTTCAAAAAAAGGTATAATTCTGTTTATAAACAAGAGACTGTCTCAATTATGAATAAATAACCCAATATATATTATTTTCTCTTGACTTTTATATTCATACTAGGGGCCCGGTGCATGAAATTCGTGCACTGGGTTTGTGGGAGGAGGGAGTGTCCCTCAGCCCAGCCTGCCCCCTCTCACATACTGGAAGCCCTCAGGCGTTGACCCCCATCACCCTCCAATCACAGGATCGGCCCCTTAGAGGCGTCAGGCCTGGGCAGGGGACCCTCATTTCACCCCATCACTGGTTCTGCCCCCCAGCCCAGGCCTGATGCCTCTGATCCAGGCGTCAGGCCTGGGCAGGGGACCCCCAGACCCCTGCTATTGCTGGCTCTGCCCCTTGCCCAGGCCTGATGCCTTGGCCA
>NW_006295824.1:2910995-2911808 GCF_000327345.1 Myotis davidii | reverse complement strand
GACATGTTTTTGAAATTCTGTAACAGGAAATGAATCTTGTTCCAATATCCAAACTCATGCCACTGCCGAAAAACCAGAGGGCAGGAATAAAAGAACTGAGCAAGTTTGGGAGATTTCAGACCCATGTAGTACGACACACCACGCTGGAAGCAAGCAGAGGCCAAGGCATGTGGTGGAGAATATGGTCTATCCCTATGTTCAGGATAAGGTTGTCTGAGATGGTAAATAAAGAGAATAACATAAAGTTGAAAAATATGGATGTAGTTTATTTTTAAGATCTCTTGTGCCAGACACCATCCTGCTTACTAGACAAAATAAGCAATCCTCATTCCAATGAGCTCACGTCTAATTAGGGGAGAGAGAAAGAGGGACAATGCATTGGAGTATGTGCTTCCATAGGAAATATTATAAACATTCTATATGCAGAAATCTCTAGCTTTAAAGAATAAAATAAGATTTTGCTGGGTGACAAGAATACCTGGAAGAAGAGAGAACACTTGCAACTATGTAGGGGCTTCAAAAGATAAACAAGAAACATAAGCAGTGCTCAGGTGACAAGTGACCCTATCTGTCATGCAAAGGAGTTTGTATTTTAATTTATTGAAAATGACATCATGGAATAATTTTTCATTTTTCTTTTACAACTAACAAGCTGGCAAAAGGTGGTGTATGGATTTGAAAGAGGTAAGAATGAAGCCATAAAGATAAATTATTAGTTTAATATTATTAATTCTTTTGTCCAACACTTATTGATTGCTTATAGTGTGTCAGGTACCAAGTAAGGTATATATATATATATACAGGATGGGCAGG
>NW_006295824.1:2906804-2909117 GCF_000327345.1 Myotis davidii | reverse complement strand
CTCTAATTTCAATTATGGCTGCAAGGCAAAGTTTTTCAGCATCTCCCTTCAAACATATGCTACATGTCATGTTACTTTGTCCACTGAGGTTTCTTTGATGGTGCAGAAGCTTGCAAGGAGCCCTCTCATCAGACATTCACGACTGGGAGTGAGGACCATCTAGAATGAGCTGTAGAAGAGGGAAATGATGAATATCAAAGACAGCCTTAGTGCCAGATGCAGCCATATTATTTCACTGACCTTCCATTAGGAAGTCTTCTAGAGACTGTGACTCCCATCTTTACTGCACTTCTCTTCTGTAGATGTATGCCTCAGTTAACATCTCCAGGGGCATAGCTAAACCAGAGGGAAGAGGATCCGGTGGATAAATACTTTTCACGGTTAATTCTTAGGGCAGTCACCCTGAGAAGCATTTTCACTCTCCTCAGGAGCTCCCCAGCAGGAGTGGACACCAGTTGACTTCAATCATCACTGTTATAGTAACTTTTCTTTATATTATTTCTTCCTTCATTTAGTATCAGGCTCTGCTTTCTTATGAATCCCTGAATCCCTGAGAAACAACGGATATAAAAAGTATAATTTGTGTTGACTCTAAAATGCTACAAAGGTTACAGACAATATTGAAAAGGGGATTTTGTAAGCAATGTAAACTAACAGTGTCTGCAGTTGCTAGTGTTTTGGTACCCAGGGCAGACTGCTCAGGTGGGCTAATGTCTACATACCTTCTAATTTAGAATGCCTATACTTTGAGTTTCCCTCTATTTTTATTTTTATATCATCAATAATTTTCCCTGCTAAACATAAAGATTCTATAATTCAACTATTTAATTGAATTCTCTTTGCAAGTCATTTTCTTATGATTTTGGGTCAAGATTTTTATCAAACTAGTTGACCTCAGAAAAGTAATTTGTTGTCAGTAATGTGACATTGACAGTGTCTTTCCCCCCACTCTGAATTACATGCCAATCACTTTGTAGAGAATTTTCCAGATGTAGAAATTCCTTTGGAACTTTTCAAAAAGTATAGCAGCAAAAAGTATCTAGGTATTTATTTCCACATATCTGGCCTTGCTTAAGAAGCCTCTGCCATTAAAAGCAAATAAATAAATAAAAGTATAATAGTGAAATTCAGAGTATAAATATAAAAGCAGCAAAGCAAATTTTAAATTATTGGGTTATATTTGTGTTGTTGTTTTTTTTGCTTTTTTCTCTCTCAGAGTATTTCAGAGATTAGAAGAAAAAAGGAAAATTGATATTTTCACACATTTTCTGTTGTTGAAGAAAATAATAGTATTACAGACCATGGAAAATGATTTTCATATGGATGATTTCTATAGTGATTACTTAATAAAACCTGAGAGCTTAATGCTGAGTTATAACACAGTGAATTCCAAGGAAAATGCATTGAAGTTTAAGACAGATTATAAATGGACCATATTTAGCAGGGAAGGCAATCATCATATCCACTGTGCACATATTCATATTGCACATATTCCATTATGCTTTTGGAAGTCACATTAAAAATTCAGAGCAGAAATGAGATCTAATATTCAGAGCACTAAAGCACCTTCATACAATTTAGTCATTAGATTTCTTGTCCTACTTAAAGGAACATGATTATATTTTATAACAAGAATTATTAATTTCAGTAGAATTTATGGTAATAAAATCTATGCCAATTACAGTCAAAATTCTATTAATTAAAGTAGAATCAAAATCAAGACAGTATTAAAATATATATGTATTTAATTGGTATGAAAATATTAAGGTTTACCTAGCCATTGTATCATCATCTTTTATTTCCTCACATTCCTATACAGAGTAGTTTTAGTAATCATCTGTTTTAATATGTAGCATGTATATTTGGGGGAAATTTAAGATTTTTTCCTATGTTGAGTTATATTACACTGTAAACCATTAAAATAAAAAATAGTTTTTAAAATATTATTTTCTAACTAAGTTTTTCAAAACGTATTTACTTTAATACTTTAGATTGCATTTGAAATATAGTCATGTGAGTTACCACTGTGGTGAATTTTATACCAACATTAGAGAATAGATTACTATTTTCAATCTATATCTTCTGTCCTCATGTTTTTCAAGAACACCAGATGAATTTATCTAACTGTATATTTGTGATTTCTCATTTGCTGTATCAAAGGCATCTTAAAATTAACATGGCCAAAATTGAACTTGCTTATTTCCTCACCTACCAGTATCATAGTCACACCCATGTTAGTAAATGTGCCCTAGCCAGCCTCTTAAACAAAAATAAAAGTGTGACTTACTCTGATTACATATCCCCTTCCCACCT
>NW_006295824.1:2896602-2905445 GCF_000327345.1 Myotis davidii | reverse complement strand
TAAGAGATTTCCAAAACTGTCTTCCAAATTGGCCATTATTTTTCATCCCCATCAGCAATGAAGGAGAGTTTGCTTTTTTTCCTCTTCTCACCAGAATTTGATGTTATCAAGTGTTCTAGATTTTGGCCATTCTAATAGTTGTGTAGTGGTATACCCTTCTTGTTTTAATTTGAATTTCCCTGATGATAAATATTGAGCACATTTTCATGTGGTGGTTGTCTTTTTGCATATCTTTCTTGGAGAAATGTCTATTAATATCTTTTGCCCATTTTAAATTAGTATTTTTCTATTTTTGTTGAATTCTAGAATAATATTTTTTATATTCTGGATAAAATTCTTTCATACAATATGTGATTTGCAAATATTTTTTTTTTATTGTGTGGCTTGTGTTCTCACTTTTATAACAGTTTGTTTGCAAACAACATTTCGCAATTTTGATATAGTAGTAAACAATTTTATCTATTTTACTTGTGTCATTTGTGTATTTTTCTTGTATTTAAGCAGGCATTACCCAACCCAAGGTCAGAAAGATTTATTCCTATAATTTCTTCTAACTCTTACATATAGTCCATAGTTTATTTTGCGTTAGTTTTTGTGTGTGGTTTAAGAGAAGGGGTCACCTTTATTCTTGACACATTGGTTGTTCCAGAAACATTTGTTGAAAAGGCTATTCATTCTCCATTAAATTTCCCTAGTATTCGTATCAAAAATCAGCTGACCAAAAATGTATGGTTTATGCATAGCTTCACAATTCCACTTCATTAACTTACTAGTATATGTTAATCTATATGCCAGCACCACACTGTCCTGATGACTCTTACTTTGTAGTAAGTTTTGAAATTGAGAAGTATGAACCCTACAACTTTGTTCTTCTTTCTTAAATTAAACTTGCTTGTTTCCTCACCTACCAGTATCATAGTCACACCCATGTTAGTAAATGTGCCCTAGCCAGCCTCTTAAACAAAAAATAAAAGTGTGACTTACTCTGATTACATATCCCCTTCCCACCTCTGATTAAAATTTTTATTATCCAATATTCAGTTTATCTGCAAACCTCATGATAAAAACTCAGAAAACTGAGTATAGAAGAAATGTACCTCAACATAAAGTGGCCTATATGTCAAGTGCATAGTTAACTACATACTCATTGGTGAAAAGCTAAAAGCTTTTTCTTTAAGGTCAGGAATAAAACAAGGTTTCACATTCTCACCACTTTTATTCAACATAGTAATCTATAATTTAAATAATAGACCAATGATATTTTGATATTGTTTTTATTACAATAGCTTTTCAATATAGTTTGAAGTATGATGCCCTCCAGCTTTGTTCTTTTCCAGGATTGTTTTAGCTATTGTGAAACTGTTATGACCCCATACAAATTTTGGGATTTACTTGTCCTACTTATGTGAAAAATGTCTTTGGAATTTAATAGGCAGTGCCTCGAATCTGTAGATTGCTTTAAATAGTATGGACATTTCAGCAATATTCTTTCATTTCATGAGCATAAAATACCTTTCAACTTATTTGTGTCTTCAATTTCTTTCATCAATGTCATAATTTTCATTATACAGATCTTTCACCTCCTTGATTAAATTTACTCCTAAGTATTTTATTCTTTTTGATGCTTTGCAAGTGAATTAATATTTTAATTTCTCTTTCTGATAGATTATTGTTAGTGCATAGAAATACAACAGTTTTTATATTGATTTTGTGTCTTGCAACTTTACTTGTTTATTGGTTATTATTCTTTTTTGGTGTTGTCTTTAGGGTTTTCTATATATAAGATGTGATCTGCAAACAGAGACAATTTTACTTCTTCCTTTCCACTTTGGGTACTTTTTATTTCTTCTTCTTGCCTAATAGCTCTGACTAGGGCCTCTACTTGTTTTTTTCTTTCTCTTGGTCATATTTGAGATATCAAAATCTTAGTGTCATGTTGGATTGTTGTCTGCTATTATTTGAGGGTGAAACGTGGAAATACTTCTATTTTGTAAAATATAGAACAGTTGCTGGTCAAAGGAGAGAAATGGTTTAGAGAATGGAATTTATTTCTATATAAAATTAGTCAGCTACTATATTACTTTGCATCTTTCCTCAGTATTTAATAAGCATAGAGAAGGACACAAGATATGTTAACTAAATTTTACATTTTAGCTAATCTTTCATGAAAGAATAATGATTCATCATTTTTATTTGACACTGTTATTTTGTGTCCATTTGCACTAATTTGCCATGTAACTCAAAGCATTTTTTTTTTACTTAAGATGGTTTAAATCTTTACCTTGATCAATTTCACTTGAAAAATGTTTGAATATAAGTGAGGCGATTAGTAATAATTTACCAAACACATACACATTTAAGAGCAGTGTTTTAGAGGCCACAATGCTTCAGCTCAGGGAATTTCTAATTTGAAAAATTAGAATTATCCAATATATGGTAGAATATTTCAGCTTCTTGGGAGAGATTCATCCTGAAAATGAAAGAATAGTAATCAGTTGGTTAGATATGAGATAATTATGTGGAGATATGCACATCAGTAATTTATGTGGTTGCAACTTCCAGATATAATAAGGACATATGGCATTTTATTTATCCATTCATCAGTTGATGAACATTTGGCTTGTTTCTACTTTTTAGCTATTATGAACAGTGCTACTCTGAACATTGGTGTACCAAGTTTTATATGGATGCATACATTAATTATGTTTCAGGGAGTGAATTTGTAGGTTCATATGACAATATCTTGAAGAACTGCCAAACTGTTTTTTAAAGTGACTGCACAATTATACATCCCCACCAACAGTGTATGAGGGTTCCAATGATCTCACATCCTCACTGGCAATTACTGTCATTTTGATAATAGGAATCCTGTTAGGTGGGAAGTGATATATATATATATATATCATCTGCGCACCTGTAGATATTGAAAATACACTTTAATATTGAAAATAAATGGTGAGCCATTCATAAAACATGTTTGATTGAAACATACTACTTAAACTCCATTAAATTTCCCTAGTATTCGTATCAAAAATCAGCTGACCAAAAATGTATGGTTTATGCATAGCTTCACAATTCCACTTCATTAACTTACTAGTATATGTTAATCTATATGCGAGCACCACACTGTCCTGATGACTCTTACTTTGTAGTAAGTTTTGAAATTGAGAAGTATGAACCCTACAACTTTGTTCTTCTTTCTTAAGATTGCTTTGCTATTCTGGGTCTCTTGCAATTCTGCATGAATTTTCAGAAAAACTTGTCATATTCTGAAAAAAAAAAAAGCTTACACTTTTTATAGGCATTTTATTAAATTTAAAGAATTAACTTAAAGAGTATTGCCATCTTAATGATAGATTATTGTTAGTGCATAGAAATACAACAGTTTTTATATTGATTTTGTATCCTGCAACTTTACTTGTTTATTGGTTATTACACTCTTTTGGTGTTGTCTCTAGGGTTTTCTATATATAAAATGTGATTGGTACACAAATGTTCAGAGCAGCACTGTTCATAATAGCTAATATTGGAATATTAAGTCTTACAATCAATACACAAGGAATGTTCTTTCTATTTGTATCTTATATTGTCTTTCTTTCAATAATATTTTAGTGTACAAAACTTACACTGTTAACTTTGTTTCTGTATATTTAATTATTTTGATGACATTGTAAATGGAATTGGTTTCTTAATTTTATTTTGGAATTTTTAATTGTTAGTGTGTACAAATAAATTTATTTTGCATATTGATGCATATATACAATATATGTATATATTATTTAGATTTTCAAAGATCCACCTTTGTGTTTCTTTTTTATTTTAAATCTGTTAGAATGTTTTTCCATCTATTCAAATGACATCCATAGCTAAGTGATCATTATGTATCTTAATCATCTGCATCTGTAGATATTGAAAATAAACACTTTAATATTGAAAATAAATGGTGAGCCTTTCATAAAACATGTTTGATTGAAACATACTACTTAAACTATAGTAGAAAACACACCATTTAAAAATTAAAATTACATAAATAAATGTTCAATTACATAGATTATCCACATACTTGGGCAAGCTGGTCTGTGTTTATTTTTAAAGAAAAAATTAAAAATGTCTTTAGTTGCCTTTGCCCTCAATCTTTGTGAAAACAAACAAACAAACAAACAAAACCAAAACAACTAATCATTTAGCCCCTGTCTGATCCTGGAGCAGCACTGCCCCAAGTATTTAGCAACATTCACACCATAGATACCTTATGCTTCCCCATCATAAAATCAACAGCAACAAAAAATGCGAAACATAAAAGCATTGAAGAAAGATAGTACTGTTTCTTCTTGATTTATTATCTAACATCCCTGTTGCTGAGGTAGGCCTTCCTAAATCTAAAATTTTAAACTCAATATGCCTATATTTGGACACAGAACCTCTGAGTTAGGAGGAGTCTTAAACTAGTTTTCAGTCCCTACTTAGTAAGATAAAGGATGTCCGCTTCACTTTATGAAATTAAGTGGCCATATTGAAGCTATAAGCGAACTCTGTTCAGGAAAGTGCCCTGTTCTGACCTCTCATGGCTCATTCTGTTCTTCATAGTTCAGTGTTTCAGTGCAACCCTTGATTATCCCATCATTAGCCTTAACTTCCATTGCTCTCAAAATCTCTCATTGCTCTAAATATTCTGACTCTCCCTGCTTCTCTCTTTAATATCTCTTAATTTGAATATGCCAAGAATCATCTCCAAACTTAAGCTTCTCAGTTGTACTATCAAACCTCTTAAAATTTGTATCTACTTATAAATATACTTACTTAACTTCTCCTTTATGACATTTTCCAATATTGGCCAAAAATATTCTCTAATATTCTTTAAAATGTAAATGATTTGAAAGTTGTTTTCCATTTTTTAGAACACTATAATTAAAGATAATTTATTTTCTTCTCTTATCTTCCATACCTTACTGCCAAAATCAAAATAAAAATAAGACCACTTATTAGTAAAAGATTTAAAAATTACTAAATAAAGAAAATAAGAAGAGAATACATTACATTTAATAAATACCAGCAAAGGAAATTGGACTACAATTTATTATTTTCATTATAGTATATTCATTTAAGACTATGTAAAACTAAAGTGTAATATGTGAAAGACAGTTGATCCAAATTATATGCTATGAGACCTAAACTTTCGTCATCCCTTTCAAAAAAATGAAAGCTAAAATTAAGAAATATTGAGACAGTATTCCTGAAAAATAAGAATCTAAATTTGATACCCCAAACTGTCAGTCACTAAACTATGATTAAATATATTAGGTATAGCTGTTTTATTTGCTATATTACAAGGGAGATGACATGTTGAAACTCTTTAGCCTGGTTTCCTGTCAGTAGTGAAAAATCTCATGTTAACATGAAATCTACCTTTCCATTCCAAGAGTTATTTATGACATAGAACAGATTGAAAGTTGGTGACCAGATGAACGGAAAAATAGATTGATTTTGACAGAAAACTGCCTGGATAAAAAATGAGTTCGACAAGAAGGAGAATTGCCACCCAGGCTAAAGCCTGGTTGGAGAAACTGAGACTGTTTAGACAGTTAAGGAGAATAATGTGTGGAGTCCAGTGAGGATTTCCCCAGGACATTGAACAGTTTGATCAATGCACAGAGGTAGCTACTGGGGCAAGTAGGAGTCTCACGTGCTAAAATCCCTGATATCTATCCTAGCCAATCCATAAGCCGTGGCGCATTCGTTAGTGGAGGGAGTAGCTCCTTTTAATGTTTGTTCAGAGAGGCTCTTCAGTGACCTTTCTACTGAGAGAAGTGACCGTTGTTAATTGGTTTGCTAAGATGTTTCTATTTGTAATCAAATGTCCCAGATCATTTATAAGCAATATGATCAAATCCCAGGTAAAGTTCAATAACCGGAACAGATTGTTTTTCTTGATTTAAACATGGTATGTCTTTCCCATGTTACAGTGACTTTTTGAACCTGAAACTTTTGAGGGCACTTTTTAGACATTCTAAGTAAGTGTCATATTTTCCCTTCTTCCTCACAGAAGACCTCTGATTTAAAATTCCACACTGATTCACACTGATGCTTGTTTTCCTCTCCAGTTACAATGGATGTAGAATCTGCTCTCTAAGACTGATCTTCACATTTGTGGTTGTGCAGAACACTCTTCTGTCCTCAAATACTTTTTTCTCTACGTTTAGCTTCCACCTCTATACAAGCTGTATATCATCCCTACCTTTTAAAGTTATACAAACCTCTTAAATCATTAAAATATATTGAGCATAGAAACATAATATATTTCCTCACTATTCTCATTCTTGGTATCACATTAACTCTGTGTAACAAAACTTTTTGAAGAGTTACCTAGACTTAGAGTCCCTATTTCCTAATTTTCTATGCATTTCTGAACCCTTGTCCATCTGCCTTCTATCCCTCACTCATACCCAATGGCAACCAATCTTTCCAAAGTTGCCAAAGTTTTAATTTTTTGATTTTCAAATAAGTTTATATCTATTTCTTAGTCCTCACTGTGTGTCAGAGATTTTTCATCTTCTAATACCCACACTTTGGCTTGCTTCATTCTACTTGTATGACTACTGTCCTCATTCTGTCACCTATATTTTTGTTTCTCTTAGTGTTCTCACCCAAGCTCTCCTCTTTTCCCTCTTGCCTTTTTCATATTTTATAGGGAAGTTCTTACACATCTATGACTGTAGTTGCTATCTCTTTACTGTTAATTTCATATCTCGATCTCTAATTAAGATGCTACCTCAGAGATACAAAGTAGTATGTAGGACTGCCACTAGGATGTCCCAGTGTCATTCCCAATGCACATTTAAAAAATGAACTCAGCATGGATAAACATTATTCATGAATATCTGCTGTTCCTATGGCAATATTAAAACATATTGAGCATGAATCCGCCAGACACTGTGTTAAGTGCTATGAACACATTACTATTTTTAATCCTTGCAGTTAATCTTTAAGATAGATACACTCACTATTCTCATTCTCCAAATGAAGGAATTGATGTGCAGATAACACCTCTTTAAAAATTATGATTTTATTGACTTCAGAGAGGAAGGGAGAGGGAAAGAAAGATAGAAACATCAATGATGAGAGAGAATCATTGATCGGCTGCCTCCTGCACACCCCACACATGGGATTGAGCCCTCAACCCAGGCATGTACTCTGAAAGGTGATTGAACCATGGCCTTCTTGTTCATAAGTCAATGCTCAATCATTGAGCCACACAGGCTAAGCCAGATAACACTTAATCAAAGTCACACATCAGGTATGTAGGGAGGTCTTGATCCCCATTCACAGGCAGTCTGCGTTCTGAATTTATTTTGATCATTACATTTTCCTGCTTTCCTCAAGTAGGAAGCTAGTCACATACTTGATGCTTCACTCTCTTTAAGTAAATCACCAGTCATATAGAACTATTTACAGATAACCAAAAATTGCCATCATTTTCCTTTATTTTTATTTAACCTGAACATGCTTTTATCTTTGCCTGTTCCAAGAGAATTCTACTCTTAAACTGAAGGGATGCACTAGCTATGAAATCATTGCTCATTTAAATACTGTCTATAAACATTTAAAAATTTACTTTAGGTTTATACTTTAAAAATGAATTTATTTAAATTATTATACATTTAATTCTCTAACATTGATGCTAATAAAGAAGGTTTTAAAAACAAAAAACTTAATTTGAAAAACCTATTTTCTAAATAATGCTTTTCTGATTGTAGGGGCAGATCATGACTGATATGATAAACTATAAAGAGTATCTTTGCCTCTCTAAATATCTTCCAAATCCATTGGTTCCAGTCAAGTGTAATTACTAAGCATCTACTTCTTGCTTTTTATATCTCTTACCTAGTTTACTATAACAGTCTCTTAACTCTGCTTTTTATGTTTTTATTATTTTTCCATGTTAATCTGTGTGGTTTTTCCTACCCTGTAATTAGAGCGAGTTTGAAAAAAGTATGCCTGATTATACTATCTACACTAATAAAAGAGAAAAATGGTAATTGGTGTATGGCGCTACCCTTTTCATTGGCTAATCAGGGCTATATGCAAATTAACTGCCAACTCAGATGGCAGTTAACTGACAACAAAGATGGCGGTTAATTTGCATATGCAGGCATAATGCAGGGAGGTGAAAGGGAAAGCAGGAAGAAGCCCCCTGCCACTGACAGTAATCAGAAACCCAGGGGGGAGGTAAGAGCCAGGGGACAGGGCAAAGGCGGCCCTGGGCGCCGCCTTTGCCCTGTCCCCCAGCCATGATCGGAGAATCGGGCGCCTTTATTGCCCTGGCCAGTGATAGCAGGAAGTAGGGGTGGAGCCAGTGATGGGAGCTGGGCACGATCGAAGCTGGCAGTCCCAGGAGCTAGGGGTCCCTTGCCTGGGCCTAAAGTGGAGCCCATGATCGTGGGGCTGCTGCTGCTGCTGGTCACCGCTGCCCTGGGCCAGACGCCTCGGCCAGAGGCGTTAGGCCTGGGCAGGGGCAGAGCGGGAGATCGCAGGGAGCTGGGAGTCCCCTGCCCAGGCCTGACACTTCTGCCGGAGGCCTCAGGCCTGGTCAAGGGGCCGATCCGGTGATTGGTGATCAGAGGATGATGAGGGTCAACTCCTCTGGCCGAGGCATCAGGCCAGGGTGGGGGGCGGAGCCGGGGATTGGGGGGATATGATGGTCCCCTTGCCCAGGCCTGAAGCCTGGGTCAGAGGCGTCAGGCTTGGGCGGGGGGGGGAGCAAGTGATCAGAGGGAGATGGGGGTCCACTGCCCAGGCATGATTCCTGGGCCAGAGGCATCAGTCCTGGGCGGGGGTCAGAGCCG
>NW_006295824.1:2885251-2896447 GCF_000327345.1 Myotis davidii | reverse complement strand
GAGGGGGCAGGCTGGTCTGAGGGTCACTCCCCCGCCACTCACCCAGTGCACGAATTTCGTGCACTGGGCCCCTAGTATACTTGTATAAGAGTTCAATGAAGTTTTGAAAAAAATTTGACACTCTTTATAGTTTACCATATCAGTCATGATCTGCCCCTACAATCAGAAAAGCATTATTTAGAAAATAGGTTTTTCAAATTAAGTTTTTTGTTTTTAAAACCTTCTTTATTAGCATCAATGTTAAAGAATTAAATATATAATGATTTAAATAAATTCATTTTTAAAGTATAAACCTAAAGTAAATTTTTAAATGTTTATAGACAGTATTTAAATGAGCAATGATTTCATAGCTAGTGCATCCCTTCGGTTTTAGAGTAGAATTCTCTTGGAACAGTATCTCTGACTAAGTTCTTTAATTAGGTATCTACCTTTTCTTTCTTTTTTTTCAAATCATTCTTAAGGGTTTAATTGACAAGGATAGTGTTTTAAATATTTCCATATTCTGGAATTATTCAGTTTGAGAATTTATATGATTGTTTTAACAATAATAAAAGTGATTAATATAAATTTTATAGTTAGAATAATGCTTAAATAAAAGCATTTATTACGTACCTAAGAATTTGTAGTGGTGACAATTATTGAACTGATGGTAAAATTCTAAGTCACAAGAAACACTGATGATATGGTAAAAACTAGGACACTTATTTTTAATAGATTTCAATAAGAATTATTTATGAAATAATAAAGTTCTCATTTCAACTTTGTGTTGTGTGTATGCGTACGCATATGGATTTTTCTTTAGTTCAATAAACATAGAAGTAAAATGGAGGCTCTGAGAGAAGAAATACTTTCTGGTTTAATATCCTCTTTACAATAGAGATAGGGTTGATTAACAAATATAAATCATGTTCCTTGTCCCACAGTTCATCCACAGTTATATCTGTTATGGACATAATTTATCAAAAATGCAAAAGGGAATTATATTGCTGAGTGGTTCTGTTTTAGAGTCTAGTTAGTTGTGAAATACAATTTTCAAATGTCAAATTATACTATAAAATTCTGAGTGAATTTTAGTATGAATTGTCCTAAATTCATTTTGATGATATTAATTTGATATTTGGAATTAATCATTCTGTACACATGTTTAGATTTTTATATTTCTGATAATGACATTATTATACATGTATCTAGAGATCAGTTGTAGGACTCTGTCAATATTCCTTTCCCCAAGAGATAGCTATAAGCATAAAACTACAGAGATGTTGAAGCTATGTACTAAGGATTGTGTTCTTGACTACGACAATCACCAAACAAAAATTGTCAGTTTATATGGATCCAGTTATTGTCTATCATATTAACCTTCTTGGTATTCTGAGTTACGACTCTACAAAACCTGGAAGTATACTTCTGTTTTACAGCAGATCTTAATGTTTCCAATTTTGAGATATAGGACAGTGTAAGGTGGATAAGTAGGAAAGGGTCTTAGTCTGTTCAAGCTGCTATAACAAAATGTCATAGACTGGATGGTTTATAAACAACAGAAATTTATCTCACAGTTCTGGAGGCTGAGAAGTCCAAGATCAAGTTACCAGCAGGTTTAGTATCTGGTCAGAGTGTACTTCTTTCTTCATAGACAACTGTCTTTTTGCTGTGTTCTTATATACTGGAAGGGGAAGAAGCACTCAGGGGCCTCTTTTATGACAGCCCTTATCACATTCATGAGGATTTCACCTTCATGACCTAATCACCTCCCAAAGGCCCCACTTACAAAATCATCCGATTGGAGATTAGGTTTCAACCGTAGAGATTTTGGAGGGAACAGAAACATTCCAGTCATTGAAAAATGGACAGTTTTACTATACCCCCAACACCACCACCCCCCAACGCCCAAGCATACATGCATCAGTTTATTCTGGCTGCCATAAAAAATGCTAAACAACAGAAATAAATTTCTCACAGTTTTGGAAGCTGGGACGTGTGTGATCAGGGTGCTCATAAAGTTGAGTTCTGGTGAGAGCTCTCTTCCTGGTAGATGACTACGTACTCTTTCATCACAGGGAGAAAGGACAAGTTCTCCTGTCTCTTTAAAGGGAACTACTCCCATTATGGGGGCTTCACCCTAATGACCTAATTTCAATCTAATTCTGTTCCAAAGGCTCCATCTCCAGATGTCATCACTTTGGGGCTTCTAAATATAAATTTTAAGGGAACATATTTCAGTCCATAGCAACATATATGGATAGATAGGCAGGCAGATAGATAATATAATCTACACTAATAAAAGAGAAACATGCAAATTGGTGTCACTCCTCTACACCTACCAACCAATCAGGGCAAGTATGCAAATTAATTCAGCAAAGATGGCGGCGGCCACAGAGCTGGAGGCTTGGGTTGCCCTGGCGATGGAGGAAGCCAAGCTTCCTGCCTACCCTGGCTGCCGCTCAAGGGAGAGAACAACACACAGGCATAGCCAGGAGCCTGAGAGATGAACACAGAGGGGCGCCTGCTCTAAGCCTCTGCAGTGTGGCTGAGGGCAGGCCCCCAGTGGACACACACACACACACACACACACACGGGTGCCTGCTCCGATCCTCTGACACTGCTCGGAGAAAGCCCCAAAGGACACACACACACACACACCACACACACACACACACACACACAAGGGGCACCCGCTCTGAGCCTCTGCTGCCAGACTGTGACTTAGGGGAGTGGGCCTAAGTAGGACATCCACTGAGGGCTCCCAGACTGTGAGAGGGGGCAGACTGGGCTGAGAGAGCCCCAACCCCCAGTGCAGGAATTTCATGCACCGGGCCTCTAGTATACATATATACATATATAATATAATTTTTAAATTTGGCCAACCTTCATGCATTTCCCAAGCATCATTAATTTAGTATTGAAATTAACTCTTCTAGTAGATGGAAGTGAAAATGCAGCTTTTCAGATTAATTTCTTCAAAGTTTAAGGACAGATGTTTTCAGAAAACTGATTTTTGTTGTCCTTACCGCTGGAACTTTGGGCCATGAATCTGAGCCTCCTCTCTCTGCTTATTTCACAATTGAAGAAAAGATACAGAGACAAGCTATATATGTGGGTTTGAATGATGGTATTTTATTTAAAATGACCTTTAGATTACTTTAAAAATAGAAGAAATTTTTATGATTTCTACAGGGAGAGTAAGAAAACTAGAAAAAAGGAAAATCTGGCCCACATTGATTTCCCTTGGAATAAAGGGTATTTCAGGTTGGAAAAGAAATTAAGGAAGCAGTTTTTCTGTGCTGGGATCTGATTAAGTTCATGCTCAAGCTATAGTCCTTTCTTAACTGTCTCCAAAAATATGTTATAAAAATGTAGTCATATAGAAGAGGTGACTTCATGTGATTTATTTCCCTTATATTTAGGCTTTTAATTGTTTTCCTTTTTGAAGTATTTTACACTTCAACTCTAATTTAGTTCAGAAACAAGAACTAGCTGAACATTTATTCAGAACAGTGAACACACTGTCTCATAGATAAGTTGAAATGTGAATAACGAGCTGCTATCATACACATTCATGACTTCAGCAGACAGTCTGAATCCCCATTAAATGGTGAATATGTTGGCTGCTTGACTGCTGTTTCTCCTAGCAGTTTTCCAGGTTGTCTATCTCTCAGCGAAGTCAAATTCTTCTCTTCCTAGCGTGGGTCCCCTGTATATCAGCAGACTTGTTAAAGCTCAAAGTGAGGTGACAACTGCCAACCTTGCTAAGTACAGATTTCATTTTCACTATCAGTGGGTGAACTGCTCCATGGGTCTCTTATTAAGGTCAGTCTGATTCAATTGCCACAACTTCCTTAAAGCTAGTCTGCTTTCTCTCTAGCTTTTTTTTCCCCACCTTTTAAAATTTCTATTGTCTGTTGACCAGGTAAATGCCACAAACAGACTTTTGTCCATGGGGAGATAGCAGAATTTCATCCTAATACTTCCTATGTATTATTTTCATACATTTTCAAATTAAAATTGTGCTGCTAATAATCATTTTGAGATTTTTCTGGCTTATCTAGGTCATTTCTACAAATTCAGACACATTCTATGAAATAGTAAGTGGTTGCTTTCCCAAATCAATTTTCTGTCCTTTCTACAATACATGATATCTGATTTGATATTTTATGTAGAAGTAAGAAAGGTCTATAATCAGGTGGCATTGAAGAGACTCTCCTACCTCTAAAATTTTGTTTTTGGAGATTAAGTATTAATAATGTGGAGGGGAAACTCAGTTTAAGAAGTCACAGGGCAATAGAGTGGAAAAAAGCAGACCACACAGAGTTAAGAAAAATGCTTGATGCAGGGTCTGTTATGGTAATTTTCATTATTTAAATAAGGAATTCAACTTTTGTTTGATTTTTCATTTGGTTTCTCTTTTCTTTATGCCAGTCAAAGAGAAGAGAAGAGATTCAGCTCACCAGCAAGTGAAGGAATTCTTTGAAATGACAGAAGGAACAATAAACAAACTATTTCATTTAGTTTTGTCATTTAAGTTGAAGTGAACTATGTGGTTCTTTTGAAAAGAGATAGAAACACAGCACGCATTCTTTTTCCTCGAATTACCAGTAATCTGACCACAATAAATACCTCAAAAAATACTGGACACTTAACCTATTTAATTACTAAGAATCTCAGTTCAACCTTGTCTGAGTGACAAGGAGAAATCTTAGTGCTATTAGAACATTTCACAGTTAGGGTCTATATTATACTACTTTTTTTTTTCTGAAGCAGTTTCAAAAATCTATAGTAGTTCAGCCAAACTTTACTGTCCATACAATGCACATTCTTTTAAAACACTGACTTGCCCTCATTGGTTTGGCTCAGTGGATAGAGCATCGGCCTGTGGACTGAAGGATCCCAGGTTCGATTCCAGCCAAGGGGCACATGTCTGTTGCGGGCTTGATCCCCAGTATGGGGTGTGCAGGAGGCAGCCGATCAATCATTCTCTCTCATCACTGATGTTTCTATCTCCCTCTCTCTCTCCCTCTTCCTTCCTCTCTGAAATCAATAAAGGAATATATATTTAAAAAAAAAATAAAACACGACTTAATAAAGAAGATTCTAGGTAAATGGAAGGGAAGAACTTAGAGAAGCCACATGAATGTAGTGGTAAATCATGCCAGTAGAAATCAAAATTGGAGTTAACTCCCTCAATTCCTTGCAATCTTGGGAATACAGTTTACATAAAATCATTTCCTAATGCTGAAGATGAAAACCAAACACAACAGCAACAACAAAAATAAACCAACAACCATATAGCACTGTGGTAAAGACAAAATACAATAATTTTACTAATACTCAAACTTAGCTATGCTTTTTAGAAGGGCCAATTAGGGATGGGACTATAGGGAGAGAAATGTAAAGGGGAAATGCAGCTGAATCCCGCAGGCATGAGCAGAAACCAGTTGTCAGCCACACCCTGTCCCATATAAAAATCTCAAGAACAACAGGCTGCACTCACAGCCAGGGACAATGAGCAGGAACCCTGATGTTTAAAATGTGTGGATGTTGCTAGGGCTGAATTTCTTGGACCGACCAATGGGAAGTTAGCAGGGCACATATTAACCCCCAAAGAAGCTTCTGCAGCACCCTGGTTGGGTTCCCTCCCTGCAGCAGGGAGCTTTTCTGTAATAAAAATTTGTTTCCGCTCATCTGTGTGCTCCTGAACTCATTCTTTGATTTAGGGAGACAATGAACTTGGACTGGAAAAGAAAATGGGTATCAGTAAGTCACTGGAAATATAACATTTTATAGATGTGATGCAGTGGAAAGAGGTTAATATAGCAGGGGCTATTTAAATTGAGATATTATTCTGCCTGGTTTTGACTGAAAGAAAAAAGGATGCCATTTTAGGGGAGTTAAACGTTTTCTTTTTCCTAAAGAATAGCATAAGTAGAGTGAAAAATATTACACTTTATTCTACCTTAAAATCCAGCCAGCATCTTTGCCCTTCTGAAACCACATTCACTTTATAGGGTTATAGTCATAATACTGTGTAACTTGGCTAAATACAGATTCTTTTTTTATGGGGTTATATTTGATTTGCTAATAGTTTGTTCAGAATGTTTGCAGTCATGTTCATAAATCATTTTATTTTCTTGTGGGGACCTCATTTTCTGATATTGAAAGCATTCCCTCCTTCTTTCTAAGAAGGCTTACACAGTATTGGTATCACATCTTCCATAAATATTACATGGAACTCACTTGTGAAACTGGTGGAGTTTTCTAAGTGAAAACATTTTAAAGTATTTACTTAATTTCTTTAGACATTTAAGGCTATTCAGATTTTCTGTTTCTTTTGGAGTCAGCTTTGGTAAGTTGAAGAAGACTTCAGTGTTTAAAATATTTAAAATTATGGTGACAGATTTTGAGTTTGGCATTTTTAAGAACTTCTTTTTGAGAACACAAATGGTTACTACAGTAGGATGACCATATGTTCCAATTTGCCTGGGATAGTCCTAGTTTTGTGTGTTATCCTGAAACATATAGGGTGTCCAAAAAATATGTATACATATATTCTTTAACAGCTGATAGTTCAATTAATGTTTCTTTACATATTCTTCATATTCAACCCTTTGGAATTACTAATTATTCAAAGTGTGTATATATTTAGGGGACACTCTGTATGTTGATAGCTCCTACTTTCACTCTAGAACTATCCTGCCTTAAATACTAAAGTATGTTCTCACCTTAGTTATTAGGTTTCTTGATATATATATTTTAATATATATATTTCAGAGAGGAAGGAAGAATGAGAGGGAGAGATACCCCACACTGGGGATCATGCCCGCAACCTGGGCATGTGCCCTGATGGGAATTGAATCATGACCTCCTGATTCATAGGTCGACATTCAACCACTGACCATGCTGGCTAGGCAGTTATTAGGTTTCTTAATCTTCATGCTACATTATACAATGGAAATGCCAGCATCACAGTAGAAGTCAAGTAAGAAAAAAAAAGAGAGAGAAAACACTTTAACAGCTCTCCAAATGCAAATATTAAATTTTTTACTCACATTGACATTCCCAGTCTTCCAATTTACATGTAAAATTATATGACTGGAGATTAAATGGTCATTTAACATTTCCAATGAATATTATTTTGAAACTATACTAAGGAGATACCTATTAAATGACATTTATGTAGTAGTTGCAGCCAATATGATTATTGATTTTTAAAAACAGCCATCATGGGAACAATTTAAATATACAAAGAAAAATCAGATACCTGGCACCTAATTGTAAAGCTCTAAACAGTAAGAAAAATGTGTTGTACATTAAATTCCCTCCCCTGGGTAACTACTGTATTCTTTTGGGATGGCTTTGGGATGGCTTTCTTTATACAGAACTGCAATGCATATCTTTGAATTCAGATTCTAATTGACAGTTAACTAAGCTTGTTGGCCCCTCAAGGATGCTATGAATATTATATTCATAAGCTATTTTGATATCCTTAGGAGAAATACATGTATATAATATGCATTTTTGGAAATATAAATTATACACCTTGGGGATTTTGACTGCTAGATTGTTTTTATAATGCCATTAAGATAATTCAGGTGTGCTTGGGAAAAGAGATCTTTGAAATACATGTTGCAACAGCATAATTATTTTATACCAGTATGTTACCTTGAAAAATGCACTCTTAAAGCTTAACCCAGATTATGTTGCTGGTCTCTTCAACCAAAACCAGTCAAAAATACGGAATTGCAAAATTTAACTTTTTCAACCTCTAATTTCTCTTTGGTTTTTCTCTCTACACAGTCATAAATCACCATTTGAGTCATACTGAACTTTCATAATCATTTATGTTCAAGATAAGTTACTATGTTAACACAAACATGAAACTCTCAAAGCAGATTTCCATGAAGCATAGGTCTTACCTATCACCAAATTTTGTTAATAATTCAAAAGATGCCAGGAAGAACAAAGCAGAGACACTGCATTTCTTCTGAAGGAGGTCGAAACAACCACTTTGACTTTAAGACTTTATTGTAGTAACAGATATGTTGTCACAATGTATGAAGAAATATTGTTCTCCAAGGAAGCCATTTCCATCTTGATCTTTCTCAGTCGTGTACTATTAGTTGCCCAGGAAGAAGAGCCCTACATGACTACTTCTCTTTCTTCATAAATTCCAGTTAATCCTTGCATCGAATCATTTTTGTTTTATGTTTTGGCTTTATTTTTATTTTTCAATAAGAAATAAAGAAAAGCCAAGTTCCCACCCTAAAAAGCAGTTTTAAAGCAAGACTCTCCACTATATTTCTGTAGTAAAAATCTTCAGTCTGTTTACGAAGAGTTACTTCTAGGCTTATTACATGCATGCTGTTTTACTTGATGTCATCTCACAGGTCAAAGCAGGATTTTGATTTTGCTCATTTTTTAAAAAAAAATCATTTTCATTTGTTATTCAAATTGGGCAATTTCTATTTATCTAAGCCTGCAGTTAATTTCACTGGCCCTTTGGTTTTCCTCTCCCATAAGCTATTAAGCCTATTAAATAAATTTTTCACTTGAAGCATTGTAATAATCCCTTCTAGAACTTCAACATAATTATTTTTATATTTATCGTATCAATTATATTATTCTGAATTTATTCACTTATTTTGACCATGGTTTTGCATATGCTATTGATTATATTTACACTAGCTAATATAAACCTCTTGTCTGTTAGTTCTAATATTAATCATGTATGAGCTTGTTTCTTCTCCATGGCCTTTGATCTTGATCAGTGGTTCTCATTTTTCTGTGTCTTCATGTATTTACAAACTTTGATTTTATTTTGCTCATTTGTACATTATACATTGTAAAGACCCTGGATTTTGTTATCTGTCTTTTAAAAGTGTTTACTTTGTGTGATAAGGCTATTTATGACCTTTTTTTTTGTATGTGTGAAGATTTGTTCATCTGTTTCAGTTTTGCTTAGTTCTTGATGAGTGCCTTAGGTCTTTCTCCAAAGATTGAGACTTTGGAATGTTAAATTAAAGCTCAAATTATGTACCTTAAATCTCTATCTTATGATACTCAGAGTCCAAACTCTTTTTCTCCTACATTAGGAGTCAGCAGATATGTCACCTCAACTCTTTAAGCTTCCTACCACTTGCTTTCTGTTGGGAAACTGGGAGTCTCCCCTAAACAATCACAATTTATTGGGCATTTAAGGTTATGAGGGCATTTATATTCACATGGCAGGCATAATGCTCTGTGGCTGCTTACATTCCAGAGCTCTCTCAGTTTCTAACTGCTTTAAGATCTCTGAACTTTGTTATCTGACATATCAAACTGGTGAGCTCATCTTTCTTTTAAGACAGAGGGAAAATGTGATATAAAGTTTATTGAATCCAGTGAATTTCCATTATTCAAAAGTTGAACCCTCCTAGTTTCTTGTTTATCTTTGGTCTTCTCTGATTGTTTTTAAATAGTTGTTTTTAAAATATATTTCGCCGAGAGCTAATAGTTAATAAAAATTAAATATTATTACCTCTAGAACACTTTTTCCCAGAAAGCTTTATTCAAACCTCATAGCACAAAGAAATATAAAGCATTGGTAAGAATATAGAAAATATGAAGAACAAAATAGCAAACCTGACATAATAGACAAAAAGCAGACATTCTAACCAGTATTAACAGTGTATGCATTGTGTTCAAATGCATTATTAATACATTTAATTTATGTTAAATATTTCCTGAAATTAATCATATACTGAACCATAAATAAAGCCTCAAAAAATTTCAAGGACGTTCTTTGATGAGAATAAAATGAAACTTAAAATAATGTTTTAAATTTACAGAAAAATCTTTAGTTCTTTGGAAATTATTTAAGATTTGAATGATTCATAGATCAAAGAGAATTATAGAAATTACCAAATATTTCTAATTGAATGATTATGAATGATAATCAGACCTTGTGGGCTATAAATGAAGCTGTGTTTAAATGTATATATTGAAAATGCAAAACGTTCAGTGATCTTAGTTTATATCTGAAAACGTATGGAAAGGTAGAACTAATTAATCTAATAATGTAAAAGGGAAGAATTAGTAACAATATGAGCATAAATTAATAAAATAGCAAATAAACTTACTTTAAATAGGCCCAACAAAGCAAAAAAGTAGTTATTTGAAATAGTTCATAAGTGTTATAAGTCCTTTTATAAATGTGTGAGGAGAAGAAAGATAGATAAGAGAAAGTGATAGATAAACCAAAATCTGGAATATATATATCAAACAAAAAAATCACACACACACACATTGGAGTAAATGGAAGGTACACTGACACTCTCCCAGGACCAAACTGAAATGACAACTAAAATAAAAAAACAAAACCAACATCCTGAATAATCAACCAAAGACTAGCTGGAGAGAACCCTGATAGCCAAGGTCAGAAAGTGAAGACTGCTTAGAGACTGATAGGAAGTGTGGAGGCATCAGAATACCACTTATGGCAGTGAAAAAAAAAAAAAAGGAAATAGTATGGATGGACCTGGAAGGTATTATGCTCAAACACTGAGCCATACTGACCGGGTGTCCCAAATAGCTTTTTTTTTTTATATATTTAAGGATCGTCACCTATGTTGAGGTGCAGGGCGGGGGGTTCCCATATAGGTGCTGTTCCTAAGTGGGACATGCACAGGTGTTCTGGATCATCCGCTTGAGGCTTGTGCCAATACTTTCTGGTCAGACACTTTCACAGAGACAGCATCGAGATCTGAGCCGAGCTGGAGAAATTACACACAAACAGGTTAGATGCAAATATACAGAGGGTTTATTTACCAGTTCCTGCTGGGAAGGATCCACCCAGTGATGCTCACTGATACACCCAAAGGGGTAGATGGCACCATTGGCTGCTGGCTCTTTCTGGAGAGCTATGCACTGCTGGGTCGATCAGACTGTCTGATTATATACCCCTCTGTAGGTGTGGTCTTCGTTGCTGTGTGCGTTATCAGTGGCTGCCATGTGTGGATCCCCTGGGGTCTGCTAATCTATGGGTGTGTACAGGCTTTGGGCATTCCCATCAGATAGGTTGTTTACCAGTACTACTGGGGTTACAAGGGTGCATTCTTAGGTCTCACACAATATTCCTATATCTAACATTAATTACTACAACAGTCCACACAGGGTTACATGCTTTAAGTCTTACATTCTAAGGTCCTAACATTAAGTACCATA
>NW_006295824.1:2878196-2884089 GCF_000327345.1 Myotis davidii | reverse complement strand
CTGCTCTGAGCCCGACCAGGGGCTGCACCTAGGGATTGGGCCTGCCCTCTGCCACCCGGGAGCAGGCCTAAGCCAGCAGGTTGTTATCTCCCGAGGGGTCCCAGACTGCGAGAGGGCACAGGCCGGGCTGAGGGAACCCCCCCTTCCCCCAAGTGCATAAATTTTTGTGCACCGGGCCTCTAGTGATTACTATAACACCGGGCTGAGCGTTTTTATGTATATATGTCATCCTTCAATTAAAATGTTTTAGGAAATATTTACTGATGCTGATGTTTTTCATGATGTTTATTGGAATCCAGGTATGTTAAAATTCTCTTTGAGAAACATTAGTTATGAGAACTTGGGTATCAATAAGCCTATTTCATTTTCTGTCTCTTAAAATAAAATCAGTGAAAGGCTGAGTCTATTACCTTATCTGTATCTTTCACTAAAATATATTTTTGTGTGCTAGTTAGTTGTATCTAGTTGTCACATTGGCATGTTAACATATCTGAGGATTAGTAAAGGGAGTGGAAATTATATATTTGATTCCTTTGCCTTCATATTTGCATTCCCTAAAATTATATGAAACTCAGGTAAACTAGTAGTGTTCAAAATTCAGAGGAAGCAAAATAGAATTCTATTTCATCCAACAAAACAATTGTATCCAATGCCCTAAATATATCTTGCAGTGGGTCTTGGGAAGGGGTGTGTGGAGGGGTGGGGGTGGGGTGGGGTGTATGCTCTATGTGCTTCTTTGAAAATTAGTGGGTCGTTTCGGAAAATCTTAAATTAGATTTTTTTTTAGATAAGGACTTTTCTATTTAAGTGCCCCATATTATTCTATATGTTTTGAACTTGTGGTTTTGTGGCACATCATGGATTTATTTTTTAGAAATGATTGCAGCTGAGGAAGAAAACTTTAATGGACAAATGAATAAACTAGATAAAGTTAAATCAATGAAGAGATACTGGTCACTTTAAACTCTTTAACTGTCAATTATTATTATGTACATCAAATATCAAGTGCTAAAAGGGTTTTTTTATTTCTATCAAAATTTCAAAAATTACCTCCTTTTATATGTATACAAATCTTTATACATATGATGTTCAGCCATGGTGATTGAGTTATAACTTATTTTATGAATACTTTTCCAGAAATAGATATATTTTTCTTCATTTGAAACAATTAGAAAGTGAATATAACCAAGGAATGTATGTCAATGTTTTTTGTTTAAGATTCCACTTTTTTTTAAAATTACACTTATTGGGGAGACCTTAGTTAATAAAATTACATAGGTTTCAAGTGTACAGTTCTATGATGCATCATCTGTATATTGCATTAAGATTCCACTTTTGAACATTATAGTCACCTTTGTGCAAGGGAACTGTTGACACAATTATATTTATCTCTGAAGGTTTTTCGTAGATTTGAAACTGCAGCCAGTGATGGTAGAACCTGACAGTCCTTAAAATCCTGCTTTTTCTCCTTCACAATCAGCCTGTAACCACAGATCAGAAATATCCACTGATTGCATTAGCCACTGCTCTGTATGTTCTTAATGTTCTGATTTCCCAGTGGGCTACATTACTTCAGGGTGTTCTTTGTTTTGCTTTGTTTTGTTTTTCCCCCTTCGGCATTTTATTCTTGGTTGACCCACTTCAGCTGACAGGAAAAAAAAAAGCTGCCTACCCAGTTCTCATAATTCATTATGTTTAGGCAATGGTGACCATCAAATTTCAGAATCCTTTGTTGGGCCATCCTATCCCCAGCCCCCAGCATGTCCTTGGGGCAAAGAGTACAATGAACTTGATCAGGGTAGAAGCAATATGGTTATTAAGCTTTCCTTTTCACTAAAACAATGCTCTTCTACTTCCCCCCAAAAGAGGAAATGGAAACAATGGGGATCATTGAATAGTGATTGCCACACAGTATATAATGCCAAACTAAGGAATTAGCTGTAATTTGAAGCAAAACCCATCTAGATATAGCAGAAAGCACAACAGCAAAACCATGGTGCCGGGAAGCTTTGGGTCAGAGATGAATGGGCAGAGCTGCGGACAAATGATTCTTTGGTCAAAGTCACATGGGTGCGTGTGTGTGTGTGTGTGTGTGTGTGTGTGTGTGTGTGTGTGACAGAGAGAGAGAGAGAGAGAGAGAGAGAGAGAGAGAGAGGAGAGAGAGAGAAAGACCAAACACTGTAAAAGGTATAAATTGGGAAACTGAGAGAACCAAGAATATGATTTAAGAAAAGTAATCTGTCAGTCAGTTTGGCCACCTCGAGGCTTTCAGAGAAGGAATGGAAACATCATTTGCAAGAGAAGAGAATAAGAATGCAGGAAAGAGGATGCCCTGTGCTTTCTACACAGAATTCTCAAAGCCATTCTCTTTTGTAAATAATTAAATTTATTGGGGTACTATTGGTTCACAAAATGGTACAGGTTTCAAGTGTACAATTCAGTAAAACATCACCTGCACATTGCATTGTGCACTTATCCCCCCAAGCAAAGTCTCTTTCCTTTCCATTTCCTCCCTTTTACACATCTCCATCTGTCCTTCACCCCCTTTCCCTCCATGTCTCGCCACACTGTTGTCTGTGTCTATGTGTTATACGTATATATAGGGTGTCCCCCAAAAATGTATACACTTTGAATAATTATGAAGGCAGTGTTTATTAAAATACATTTCATTTTTAAAATTGAGCTATCAGCTATGAAAGTGTATACATTTTGGGGGGACACCCTATATATATATGTTTTTTTGCTTAATTACCTCACCTTCCATCCAGCCCCCCGCCCCCAAACCTCCTCTACTCTGTCAGCTGTCAGTCTGTTCCATGTATCCTTGCCTCTGTTTCTATTTTGTTTGTCAGTTTATGTTGCTTCTTAGAACCCACATGTAAGTGAGGTTATAGGGTATTTGTTTTTTTCTGACTGGTTTACTTCACTTAGTGTAATAATTTCTAAGTCCGTCAGTACTGTAGCAAAGGGTAATATTCTCTTCTTTTTTAAGACTGAGTAGTATTTCACTGTGTAGATGTACCACAGCTTTTAAATCCACTCATCTAGTGATGGGCACTGCGTGTTTCCAGATCTTGGCTACTGTAAATAACCTTGCAGTGGACATAAGGGTGCATATATTCTTTTGAATTAGTGTTATGCGCTTACTCAGATATATCCCCAGAACCACTAGATTCAACTAAGGGGAAAAAACGTACATTGCTTTTCAGAGATCTTAATATTTCTCAACTACTCTTTTATTCCCCACTTTTAATCTCCAAGTTGAACTTTTTCTATCCACTGAAAAGTGAGGTTAAATAAGATTTGGGACTATTTATATTTCAACTAGAGCCCCGGTGCACGAAATTTGTGCAAGGGCCTTGGGCCCCGCTGCTGCGGCGGCCACCTCTGCCTCAGCCCCTGCCCCCTGCTGACGCAACTGGGGGCTGCAGCCGGGGGTCTCTGCTGCCTCTTCTTTGGCCCCTGCCTGCTGTGGCTTTGTCCAGAAGGAATGACGTCCAGAAGGTCATCTGGTTTAATTAGCATATTAGGCTCTTATTATTATAGGTACTTGATTTCTATGGGTATGAAAGCTTTCTATAGCATCTTTTCAAATATCGAATAATCATTGACTCACCTTCTATGAGCCTAGCACCATGGTAGACTCAAGGAGGGTATGCAGGGAATTGTGAATTTTGAAAATTTCTAATTTAGTTGCAGATGGAATAGGTCACTGTAATATTTGCTTGTGTGTGCTCTGCCTCTGGAGCAGCTTCTTTCCTGTTGTTCAGGTGAACCTTTGTTATGTGATTATGTGAGTATGTATTGGGTATATTCATTCTTGTAGAGAAACAATATATCCTGCCTACTTATTACTCATTAGAATGAATGATAACATTATTCTTTTAATTCAGCATAATGTAGTGTGAACAAGAATCATTTTTAAGCACAGTTATTGAGATTATCTTACAGTCCTCATTTATGCATTCTACCACTCCTCCTAGTTTCCCCCCTCTGTATGTCTTGTGGGTCACTGGTAAGGTAAAAAGAAATTGATTAAGATTTTAAAAAATCGTTGTTTTGTATGATAGCCTATCCTACCCAGATGGAAAATTTATGAAATTGTATTCAGAACAAAAATAACTTACTGCATACCTACTGAGGTTGGAAAATATTACTTCAGTAGTTTGCAGAAACCACAGGAATACTTGCAGCATGAAATATTGGAATAATTATAGTCATTTTAAAAGTGATGAATTTCTTATTGATTACAGTAATGGATTGAGGTGAAGGCATTCTCTTTGTATTCTAAGAAGTTTCAACATATAATGAAGTATAATACTAAGAAATGGTCATGTAGAAAAACAATTTCTCACTGTAGAAAGTCAGGCTGTATTATTAAAATCATATAAGATATCGAAAGAGGTTCTCTTCCAGTAATATGATTGTTAATCAATTTCTGGTAAGAGGATGGATTGATATTACTTGTTCTAATTCTTTTTATCACTTGTCTCTAGATGGTTTTAAGCACTTGGAAATCATTTTCTCTTTTTTAAAAAGTCATCTGGGTATATTGGCTTGTCCTTCTGGTTCACAGAACACATCCGTGGGCTGCTTAGGCGATTCTCTGCCAAAGAAGTTCCTGTAGTGTTCTTTATTCCCCAGGGTGTTGAGCCTTTCTTCATTTCAGGTATTCTATTAAATTATTCTATGTTGTGTTATATTTTCATAAAATCCTTGGATTGAGCACATGAATCCTTTGAATTGCAAGTGCTTTTTAATTGGGACTTGAAGGAAAGCTTATGAGTAGAACTGGAGTGCAAATTATAGATAATTTTTTATGCTTTTAGCCATCCCCTTCCTGCATACTTATTCCACTGAAACACCACTTTTGAGGAAGCCCCTTTGTTAACATAGGGGAGCATGTCTACGGTTGCTGCTGGGGATAGAGTTCTTATGCTATCCTGAGAAAAGGAATTTTCTGAGACTTGCACGGAGGATGTGGTGTGGTAGAAAGCTTTATTTCCATGGAATTACACTCCTGTTTTTTCCAAAATCCCATTTCCCTTAGTCCAGTCATAGAAGAAGTATAGCTGGGGTTTCAGTAGAGCTAAAAGCAGAGCCAGTGTTAGAGTTACCTTTCCAGTTGGAGCTGCGTCCAGTTCAGTATCAGACTAGCTGCAATCCATTAGTCCATAGTGTGAAGGGTTAGATGGCTGTGGGCCATAAGGTGAATGCAGCGGAACCAGGATAATGCTCCTGGAGCAAGAAGAGTCCCAAGAGCACAAGAGAGTGAACTTCTTTGTTCATGGAATTATCTATTTCAATCTTCTCATGCTTGCAGTGGCCACACCCATTCTGGCCATCCATCTCTGTCCCCAAGTGTGATTGACAGGCAAGTATCTTCCCTATTTCATCCCAACTTGACTGGGCATGCATCTATCTTTCCTTTTGTTGGAGCTCTCCCCCCAGTTTTTTTCAGGGAACATGCCTATAATTTCTGGCCTTCTCTTTGCTCCTTTCCTGTTAGTAATAACTAGTTAATTATAATGGTATCTTCTTTACCTTCCAGTTGCCCAGGCCTTCGTCATTTCTCTCTTCATCCCTCTTAAAAACATGTTCTTAGAGAAGTATTCAGAATTTAAACAACATTAACTAGTACCCATTAACTAACAATACCATTGATATGTGAAATAAATAGCAGTTCTCTTCAAGTCTTTATGAATAATGAATTAAACTAATTAACATGTTAGGTACTTTGAGGCAAGTAGTAGAGTTTAAAATTACAAATATTAAAGGATACTTATATTTTAACAACGACATCACCTGGTAATCAAAGATTAATTTTACAAGTTAGCGTTTGAAGTTCTGGTGAGCAGTTGGGTTGTTACTTATAAGAAAAATAGCAAAGCAT
>NW_006295824.1:2877167-2878126 GCF_000327345.1 Myotis davidii | reverse complement strand
AGACTTATTGATGTGTAACATTTATTTCTATATATCTGAACTGAAAGATTTTTTTTAAAGTTTATATAAAATTTGGTACAGTATGTTATTGGCAACCGGCCCTTTCATAAGCATATTAAGATAGTTTTAGTAAAAGCTGAGCTGCATCATTTTTTTTTGAGGCAAGAATATGTCTCAGAGAAATTACAGAAAGAAAACACAAAATATAATAGAATATCATAACTTTTCTTGAGTTTTGGAATGTTCAAACATTCATTCACTCATAAATTCACTCACATAAAGAACAACAAAAAGATAACTTTTTGCACAACACTGAGTTAGACACTCCAAAAACACCCTATTTCTGCCTTCATTGGTTTTATTTTCTAACAAGAGGGGCAAACATTAAAGAGATTGCAGAGTTAATGTAATCGAAACTAGAATTATAAAGGCAAAATACAGAGTGCTGCAATAATACTATGTATCAGTTTACCTATATAGGATTCCTCAATTTAAAAGACTCCCTCTCTGGCCCTTGAAGCAGCCATGGCCCCTGCTAATCAGGCCCTTCCCCAGTGCAGGCGTGCGAGGTCTCCTTCAAATTGAGTTGGTTCTTAAGGCTTGTCAGAGGCTTGTATATTAGAATAGTTCTTAATCAAAGATTCCTTAAGTCTATCTTACATTTATTATTTATTTATTTATTTATTTAGTAGGAGCCCAGTGTGCTATTCAAAATTGCGTGGCCCCGCCTACTCCCTCTCCGGCCCTTAAAGCAGCCACGGCCCCTGCTAATCAGGCCCTTCCCCAGAGCAGGCGGGCGGAGGCCCCTGCCACCCCGCCCATAACGCTGCATGTGCAACCTCCTCCTGGCTGATTGACCCTTATGGCATCCCACCTTCAAATTGAGTTGGTTCTTAAGGCTTGTCAGTGGCTTGTATATATGAATAGTTCTTAATCAAAGACTCCTTAAGTCTATCTTA
>NW_006295824.1:2842358-2877080 GCF_000327345.1 Myotis davidii | reverse complement strand
GCCCCCTGCCACCCCGCCCATAACGCTGCATGTGCAACCTCCTCCTGGCTGATTGACCCTTATGGCATCCCAGTTAATTAGCATATTTCTCCATTTTTTATATATATATTCATTCATCATTCATTCATTCTACATGATCATTTATTTCTTCTCAAATTTCTTTAATGTGAGTCTTCTAGAATTATTATTTCCTACACATTTTTCATTATGTTTTAGATGTGGATTTAAAATAATGTGAGTTAATTAAATTCAAAATTGCGTGGCCCCGCCTACTCCCTCTCCGGCCCTTAAAGCAGCCACGGCCCCTGCTAATCAGGCCCTTCCCCAGAGCAGGCGGGCGGAGGCCCCTAAAGCCCCGCCCATAACGCTGCATGTGCAACCTCCTCCTGGCTGATTGACCCTTATGGCATCCCAGTTAATTAGCATATTTCTCCATTTTTTATATATATATTCATTCATCATTCATTCATTCTACATGATCATTTATTTCTTCTCAAATTTCTTTAATGTGAGTCTTCTGGAATTATTATTTCCTACACATTTTTCATTATGTTTTAGATGTGGATTTAAAATAATGTGAGGTAATTAAAATAAGAACTGTTGGTCCTGCATTGTTCTGAGTACTGTTGCCTTCCACCAGTTCAGTCTGTGGTAGCCACTGGGAGAACTTCTGCAACCCAGAAGAGGGAAGACATGAATCGCTGTAGGCTTCAAAGTAGAGTTGCTTTTATTTTTTTAATAAAATTTATTAAGGTAACGTTGGTTAATAAAATTATATTTGTTTCCTGATACATTATCTGTATATTACATTGTGTGACCACCATCCAAAGTCATCATCTTCCATCACCATATATTTGACTCCCTTTACTCTTTATTACTCCTCTGCTCCCTTTCCCTCTGGTACCCACCATACTCCTGTCTGTGTCTATGAGTTTCTGTTTGTTCATTTGTTGCTTTCAGTTTTAAATACCACATATGAGCGAAATCATATGGTTTCTAACTTCTGTCTCACTGAATCTGCTTTTAATTGGTATTTTAACCATAATAGAGAGAATGTAATCTAAAATTATGTTATTTTTATTTGTAAGAGCTGGACTCTTGAGAAAATATGTATTAGATATATGTAATAATTAATATTATGATAAAATAAGAAATATACATTATATATCATCTGTTCCTTTTCATTATTTTCAATGTCTATATGTAATTACATTTACATTAATGCACAACTTTCTACATTTTATTATACATATTCCTATTATATTACATATGTACTAGAGGCCTGGTGCACGAAATCATGTGCGGGTATGGTCCCTAGGCCTAGCCTGCGATCAGGGCCATCTTCCCCAGCTGCCAGCAGCCGGCCCCACCCCCCCACAGCCACCCACCCTGGTTCCCCATTCGCCATCAGTGATCGGAACCTGCCAGCCAGGGAAAGGGACGGAGAGGTGGTCAATGCACCATATAGTGACTAGTCTAGTGGTCATTCTGGTCGTTCTGCCTTTATGGTCACTGGACTTTTATTACATAAGATATTTTTGTGTGCATGTACATGTATATATAAGTAGATGTAGCATATTATTTCTGCACTTGATCTTAACTAATAGGCTGAGAAGCGATGCAGCATATTTTTTCTGGCAACCGATGAAAGAAATGACTTAGCTTGGTCCTATTTCAGTAGGTGTCTATTTCTATCATTTTGGAATCTTTTTTCTATCTTTCTGTGTTATGTGGGGAAAGTTGGTGCTGACTTTTATCCCTCCTTTTGATGAAGTTACATCTTAGAATCATTTTTATACTTTTATCCAGTAAAGTCTGGCTCTGAAAAACACTGTAACATGTAGTCTTTATTCAGCACAATATATGCCCATAGGTTTTCTGTTACCCACCCTTCCTTCATCCATTCTCACTTTCCCACACACTCAGGCCTGTGTTTCACCCCACCCCGTAACTCTTCCCACCTAACAATACACTGGTTATTGTTTCTGTCCCCACTGAAGGAAAAGAGATTCAGAGCCCAGGAACTTGTTCTGCCTCTGATATCCAGGCACAAACAGCAGCTGAGTATGGTCATGAAAGGCTAACTTCAAGGTTCATTTGCCTAACATATGCTCTTCCATTCTTGCCCCTGAGGTATGCATTTTGGAATTTTTAAATCTGGTATCAAGCACTTTTACTGGAAAGAAAGTTAATTATGGGGTTTGTAAAAATATTTTGCCAAAGTGAGAAATAGCATTTCTCTTAACATTTCCACTTCTAAACTGCTGTGAGCTTTCATATTACCACAACAGCTTTACCGCAAGAAGCTGCACTGGTTTTCATCTTGAAGTTAATCTTATTTTAGGCTCAGATATTCTCAATTAGCTGTGCTGTCTTTGTTTCATGAAAAATTGCTTTTGATTAGCAGATTTCTTTGTTTACATGGTTGCTCACACCACATTGCCACAGAACAGCCAATTTGCCAACCAACTGCTTCTCTCTAACATTAAAGAAGGTCAGAGTGTTACAAGAGAATGGACTATGTTTAAGTAATTACAAAATAAAATATACTAAAAGTCTTATTAAATAGAGGTTATTCTCTTGTACAACTCTTACCTTACACATTTACTTAAGCTTACATTCAGTCACTACTTCTTCAACTCATGATAAAAAATGTAATACAATCTATGGATGTGGTTAACTCAGCACAAGAAAATGTCTGTAACACTGAATATGCCTCTAGATAATGTAAGTTGATTTGAATGGAATTTTTATATATACTTGATAGGTATGAGGACTGATGTTTTGAAAGTCTCTCTGATTTAAAGGCCTTCCTTGATAAGCATGGGCACTTGTGTTACAGCAAGGAAATGTCCTCTCTTTCAGTGTCATCCTGTTTTCAACAAAGAAAAAGAAAACTTGATTATTTTGATATTTGCACAGTGAAGCACTTTATTTGTCTTTTAAATCTTTGAAAACCATAGTTTAAGTGGAAACTTTCAAATGAAAAGCACTGCTAAACTTTGCTTAGAAATAGAAATTATTCAATCTTAAATTGAGTTGAAAAGTTGTCTTTATGGATAGCATGACTATTTTACGATGCTTTCTGACAAATAGAGCCTAAATAAATTGTAGCCGTGATTTCATCCTTGCAAGGCATAGGCAAAATTGGAAGAAAATGAAGTTTACCTTTTTCATCTTCTATCTCATTTCCATACTTCTTGCCTTGTTCCTGCGACCCTAATTCTTATATGCTCATTCTGTGTCTACTTCATTAGTAACATTGCCTTCCTGAGGTTAAATGTGGGATTTTAAATGCTCAGAAGAATGAAAAGTCAAGGATACATCTCCTAGGCCAAAATATAAAGCTGTTGCGCAGCAAAATAAACCATCAACAAATGAAAAAGGATTCCACTGTAAGGAAGAACATATTTGCAATGATACATCTGAAAAGTGGTTATTTCCAAAGTATATAAAGAACTTATACAACTTAACAAAAAGAAGACAAACAATCCAGTTTTAAAAAAAATGGGTAAAGGACTTAAAATATACTTTTTTTTTCCAAAGAGGACATACAGATGGCCGAGAAACATATGAATAAATGCTTAAAGTCACTAATCATCAGAGAGAAGCAAATTAAAACGAGACAATGAGGTATCATTTCACACCTGCCAGAATGGCTACCATCAATAAATCATCAAATGACAAGTGCTGATAAGGATGTGGAGAAAAGAGAATCCTATGTATATTACTGGTAGGAATGCACACTGGTGCAGCCACTGTGGAAAACAGTATGGAGTTCTCAAAAAATTAAAATGGAACTGCCATTTGACACAGTAATCCCACATCTAAGAATATATCCCAAGGATTATGAAACACCAATCAGAAAGAATATATGTACCTCTATGTTCATAGCAGCATAATTTACAATAGCTAAGATCTAGGAACAGCCCAAGTGCCCATCATTAGATGAGTGGCTAAAAAAGCTGTGGCACATTTATACCAGGGAATACTATGCAGCTGTAAAAAAAGAAGTATTTTTTAACCTTTGAGATAGTATGGAGGGACTTAGAGAGTATTATGCTAAGCTAAATAAGCCAGACAGAGAAAGAGAAGTATCATTTGATCTCATTTATATGTGGAATCTAGTGAACATAATAATCAAATGAACAAAATAGAACCAGACACATGGAACTATGGAACATATTAACTAATCTCAGAAGAAAAGGGGATGGGGGAGGAGGGTGCTGGGAAGAGATTAACTAAAGAATTTATATGCATATATACTAACCCATGAACACAGATAATAGTGTGGTGAGAGTCGGGGGGTGGGGGTGTGGAGAGGACCAATGGGGGGGTGAAGGGGACATCTGTAATACTTTCAAAAATAAAGATAAATTTTTTAAAAGTTAATTATATAATTTTAAGCACTGACAAGCAAAGTAGGTAAAGCACATTTTATTTGGGAGTAGGGTTCTTATGTCTTCAAAATATGACTGTGAGAGGCTACTTATGGTGTTTAATTGGAAGACCAAACCTAATCTTGACTCTATTTAACCTTTATTACACCTCAAACCCATGGAATGAGGGAAGAAAGAAAAAATGCTTACACACTCAGACACACATTACTCATGGCAAATTTGGCTTTAGGTTTGTAACTATTGCATTTAAACAAAAAAATAAAACCTTTTTAGGCAATGAATATTCCTAAACTATGTTTTATTATTTGGATGAACTTTATCCTAATTGGACATGTTGTTGATATAAAAATATTGTTACACAGTGCTTATAACTATATAATAGCTTAAATTTGATCTACTCCTTTCAAATTTTTGTTTCTGAAAAAATTTCCAAAAGTTGGGAATACAAATGTAATAATAATAATCTTTGTAAATAAATACTTAAATATCTTTTTATCTCTTTGTAAATAATTTTTGAGATTCTTTGAAGACAATTATATATTCTTGTTTTAAGGTCATGAATTTTTCCATTGGAACAATTCATTTTTATTTTAAATTTTGATCATTTGGCACGTGGTTCCTTTAAAGAACAGTTTACCAAACAAAGCAACTGATGAATTTTTATAAAAGATATAACACTTGCCCCATTTTGTTAGGTCCCAAGAATGAGTACAACTTTCTTCTTTATATATTCCAGAATGCTTACTGAACTGCTGGTTAAATAACATTTGTTCTTTTTTTCAGCACGAGTAACAAAATTAAATCACATTGAAAATAATTGATTGATTTGATTTTGCCTTATGTGGATCCATTCTTACATCTGACATCAATTATAAAGAAGTTACTTCTGAAATAACATTTTCCTATTAAGTGTGCACCAGAATGCAAAATAAGGAATTAAATCTTATTTAAACCTATATTTTTGCTCCTATCTAAACTAACGTACAATTTGAACAGTGTTGAACAGACATTATTCAAACTAAAAATGATTCAAATTAGAAGATACTTTATTTTAAATAATTGAACAATTCTCTTGGGTTGTAAATGTGTATGTGAGTATATTGTAGTGAGAGAGAGTGGGAAATAGAAAGAGAGAAAGAGATTGATTGGAAGATAGAAAAAATGCAGAGATAGGCATAGAAAGAAAGTTATAATTTTATTCATTAAGTGAAAATATTTCTATTGAAAAAATAAAGGCATTGGATAGTGTCTTGTGATAAAATAGATACTTTATCTTAAGACAGGAAAACAGGGATCTGTTCTTTACTGAAAATATGACTAGAAAAAATGAAGTCTCTTCTATATTTTAGTATTTTGAAAAGATGAGTATATATCCTTCTATATCTATATATAGATGAATATATATTACTGCTTTTTGTCAATATTTACAGGAAAACAGATTAAGAGAATATCAAAAACAAAAGTTACAAATGGGTTTTTAGTGTAACTATTAGGACACTAATAGGAGTAATTAAAAATTCAATGTTGCCTAATACCAAGAAAAATAATGAATTTATTGACTCAAATGTTTATACAGTCCAAGGTTATATCTGATTTCAGCATTACTCATGGCTCAAATTATTTCTGCACTTTCTACCTGTATCATGAAATCACATATGATGACCACTGCTATATTAAAGCTCAAGTCTCATTTCTTATTCCTGGAGAAGAAGGTTTGGATTTCTTTATATATATATATATATTTTATTGATTAAGGTATTACATACGTGTCCTTATCCCCACATTATCCCCACCCCCCACTCATGCCCTCACCACCACCACCCCCCGTTATCCGTGTTCATTGGTTAGGCCTATATGCTTGCATATAAGTCCTTTGGTTGATCTCTCCCCCTTACCCCCACCATCCCCTACCTTCCCTCCACGGCCCGACAGTCCAATCAATTCCTCTCTGTCTCTGGATCAGTCCTTGTTCATCAGTGTATGTTGATCATTATATTCCACAAATGAGTGAGATCATGTGGTATTTATCCTTCATTGACTGGCTTATTTCACTTAGCACAATGCTCTCCAGTTAGGTTTGGATTTCTTAATAAATCAAACTGATTCCCAAAATGATAAAGACAAGTCATACCTCCATTCTGGAATCAGTGAGCGTAACAAGAGATGTCATCTACCACGTTGGTCTAAGTCAAGTGCTAGACTAAAATATCTGGGCTGAGAGTGGGAGATTAGTTTCTCTGAAACAAAATTTAAGGAATGCTGCTTCAAGAAAATGTAGTAAATGCTGATAAAAAGAAAACACAACAAAATTAAAACCAGCACAACCAGGAAAGACAAATTAAAGTTATGTTTTATAGTATTGTATATTCACTGACCAAAAAGGGTGGCACATTTATTTCATAGGAACTGTAGCTTCTTCTTAGATAAATGTGCAGGCAAACATGAAGTAAATTATCACAGTTTCAAAGTGCAAATCATTGTCTGGAGCCTGTGCCCAAAATGCGTTGGCTTTGAGGAAGATGTTGGCACTAAGCAATGGGAGGACTTTGACTGCACTCATGGGGACTATGGAAAACACAGTGAATGTGGAACTACTTTGCCAGAAGTGAATATACCTTTAGAAATTACTGAAATTAAATAATCTAAGTTAAGGATCTATCATAGGAGAAAGATAGAAATCTTAGAGACCAAACCCATGATAAGGACTTAGTGTGAAAAGGTGAATGTTTTACATCTTAGGAGGATGAGCAATGGTCCCAAAGATTTAGCAGAAGAGTTTAGTGAAAGGATCTGAATTTTTAAAATTTTAGTAAGATCTTATCTTAACCAAAATTTAGCCCATAGTTTAAATAAAGCTCCCAGAAGAGAGCTTATATTTACTAAATAAATGAATTTTAGTTTATAAAACTATTCTTGTTTTCAAGACTACTCCTAAAGGAATAGGAAATAAACACAACTAAACAAGGCTAGACATAAAAATTAAGTGATAGGAAAAAAAGTTATCATGCTTATACACTTAGTTGGTAGACAAAGATTCATATACAATACAAAGTTGTTTAGCTGTCTGTGAGGTTGAATAAAATTCTTAACGATTTGGAAAGTTTAAAAAATACATCTTGTTAGTATTTAGCATTTTATAGAAATAGTTTCAGTGATGTTATTTTTGGAGGTAAGAAATAGATGAAATGTCCTTTTGAAATTTATTTTCATATTAGTGAGTCAATGGTATTTGCCTTTATGTTCAGGATAAAAGTCTGTATACTTCAAAACCAGTGGCCTTTATGATTTTTTAAAAAAATTCTGTGACAGTTTTATTATTTACATTGGCAAAACTTGAATCTTCTTGGGCACTGCATAATAAGAATTATGTATTATAGAAGAATTGAATTTTTCTTTTTATCTTTGGTTGCTACTGTTTTGGAGAGCAGGGTATAGGTGTCCACAGTCCATCAAAAGGAGGAGGTAAAATATGTTAGCTCTAAACATCATGGGTTTTGGTACCTCCCTCTTTGTTTAAATAGCAGCTAGCTCTCTATAATACCATGATGCCTTTTACCTGTCTTCATGCTAATAAAGGGGCTATTATGTATTATATCACACTTGAGACCCTAATAAGATAGGATCACAGCCCAATCTCGTTATTAACTGTAATACTGGGACAAATAATTTATTTGAATTTTTATTTTTTTTATTGATTTTAGAGAGAAAGGGAGAGGGAGAGAGAGATAGAAACATCAATGATGAGAGAGAATCATTGACCAGGTGCCTCCTGCACACCCCCAACTGGGGATCAAGCCTGCAACCCAGGCATGTGCCCTTGACTGGAATGGAACCTGGGACCCTTTAGTCTGCGGGCCGATGCTCTATCCACTGAGCAAAACCAGCTAGAGATGGGGACAAATAATTTATTAACTATGAAATTCCATCTTTTCATAATAAATTTCCATTATTCTATTAAAATAAAAATATAAAATAAAAATATAAAATATACACACATTTTATAGCCCTATTTTAGACTGTTTTAAGAAAACTATTTCTTGATTGATTTGAGAGAGAGAAACATCAGTTTGTTGTTCTACTTATGTATGCATTCATTGGTTGTTTATTCTATGTGCCCTGACCTGGGATCGAACCCGCAACCTTGGCATATTGGGACAATGTTCTGACCAACTGAGCTACCCAGCCAGGACTCAGATCTCTTTCAATCAAAATTAGCTGTCTCTAAATCAATTCATTGTATTTGTTTTGTTTCTGTTTTTTAAATAAGATAGTAAAATATTTTTTTATTTAATTAATTCAAGCACTTTGTCAGCATATTCAAAAATAGAATAATCTTTTTTTTATTGCTTAAAGTATTACAAAGAATATTACATATGTCTCCTTTTTTTCCCCCCCGCCCTGACAATCCCCTGGCCTCCCCTACCCCCCAGTGTCTTATGTCCATTGGTTATGCTTATATGCATGCATACAAGTCCTTCGGTTGATCTCTTAACCACCCCCCTCCTGCCCTCCTACCCTCCCCGGCCTTCCTGCTGTAGTTTGACAGTCTTTTTGAGGCAGCTCTGCCTCTGTATCTAAAAAATAGAATAATCTTAAATTCTTTTTTCTTATATTCCTTCTTATAGCATCCCAAGTAGGTTAACATAATCCTCATCACCTTTTTTTTATAGACTAGAAAACTGAAGTACAGTAAATTTAGGTAACTTGGCCCAATGTCACAAATGAATATAGAATATAAACACAGGTCTCACTAAATCCAAAAAATATATATTCTCAACTAAGTACTCTGCTATAGACATGGTTCTGCTTTTAATTGGTATGACATTGAGATGAGCCACTTATTATTTTTTTTTCTGCTTCAACAATTTTTTTTCTGTAAAAAAAATTATACACATTTAGGGTATAAGTATAACCTATTATTTTGATATATGCACTGGGATATCATCACAATCAAGCTAATTAACATATTCATCACCACACAAAGTTTTGTTTTTATTGTGTGTGTGGTAACAACATTTAGTAAAGATTTCTCTTAGCAAATTTCAAGTACACAATATAGTATTAACTATAGTAACCATACTCTGCATTAGATCTTCAGAATTTATTCATCCTGCATAACTGAAACCTTATATATGCTCACAGCCTCTATTAGTTCAACTTTTCAAATTCTATATATAAGTGAGGTGATGCAGCATTTATCTTTTCGTGCCTGGCTTACTTTATTTAATGTCCTCTATGATCAAACATGTTGTCCCAAAAGTCAGGATTTCCTTCTTTTGTGTATATATGGCATCTTTATCCAGTCACCTGCCAATGGACATTAGATTGTTTCCATATCTGTGAATAATGTATAAGAACATGAGAATGCAGATATCTCTTAGAGATACTGATATGTTGTATATTTCTAGGAATTTATTTCTTCTAATTTGTCCATTTTGTTAGTGTTTCATGTGAATCCCTTTGACTTTTTTTTTTTTAATTCATCCATTGTAATGTCCTCTCTTCCATTTCTTATTTTATCTGTTTAATTTGTATTACTTTCTTTTGCTATCTTTGGGCTTAGATATTTTTCTAGTTACTTGAGATTAAATGGATTTCTGGTTTCTTACTTCTGTTTCACTGGTCTGTAAGTTTCATTTTATGTCAGCATCATACCATTTTGCTTATTATGGCGTTGTAATACATTTTGAAATCTGGAATGGTTATGGTGCCTCCAGCTTTGTTCTTCCTCAAAATCACTTCCAGAAACCTTTGTGGTTTCATATGAATTTTAGGTTTGTTTAGGGGCCAAATAATCAGGCGGAATGCCATAATGAAAGTAAGTCTAAGGTCACATTTCTCCAAGCATACAGATATTAGGAATCAAAAAAATATCTCAGACCTATCCTTGGAATTTACTAATGAAGGCACTGTAATCAGCATTTGGCATGAGGTTTGACTTGGAAGCAGAAGAAGCGATATGTAGGCAGCAGAACCAGCTGCCCTTAAACGGATTGAAGGGGCAGATCCTGTGTGAAAAGGAGGGAAGCAGGGTTAACAGGACTCTGACAGAGGGTTATCCAGCAGCATTGGGCTGGCCAGATTCTGTATCTTTGTCATGCCTAGCTTGAGATTCCTTCATGATATTTCCTGCCAATTAAAATTCTGAACGCTCATTTCACCATAAAAACATGATGTTATTTTTAACATCCTTTCTGTAAGTGAGCAAACTTTGATACCAATGTTATTAACAAAATTGAAATGATAGATAACTTCTAATTGCATTGTTTCTTGATTGGAGTACATATGACACTATCAGGAACTTTGGTTTCTGAGTTTGTTTTCTTACACGGTAACCAACCATCCCTGGGTTCTAGATTAAAGCAAACATATGCAAATATATAATATATGGGTTATTCTGAAAACAAAGCACAGCAAAGGCCCTCGAATGGATATATTATAATGAGACTTGGATTGTCCTCCCAAGACCTACACTGATTTCTAACTTAGATCAGGATTAGATAGTAGTTTTTAAAGAAGTTGACAGGTTGTACTTTCCACAACAGTAAGTGCAACAGCAAAAATAACTTGCAAACAAAATAAGCCCTGTCGTTTAGTTGTCTCTTCACCTACCTTAAATATTTTTTTGTTTTGAAATATATATTGACTCTAGTTTCAGAATCCCAGAAAAAAAAAATCAGCACTGCTTCCAGTCTCTAAAATTTATTTTTATTTTCCACTGAAATTTCCATCCTTCCTTTGATGGTTCTTTGAACAAAGTTTAAGTGAAGACCAATTATATTATAGACAGTACATTAGCATGGGTGTGAAATGAATATGATATAAACCTAGCTTCAAAAATCTCACACTCTCACCCCAGGCTGGGTTGACTAAGAGCATCATCCCTCTCTCCCTCCCTCTATTCCTCTTTCCCCTCCTCTTTAAAATAAATTTTAAAAAGCAAAGAAGGTCTCAGTCTCACATGAGCAGAAGATCAAGGATGGTGGTGGGTTCTAGCACAAAGATATAAATAATTATGGTGGGACTGTGGAGACATAATATATTTATTAATGAATCAATAATAAAATAAAATGATGCTCATGTTGCTAGGTTATTCTTGGGATCATTTATAGTGTTGGGTTCATTTAAATTTTATTAAAAAGTAAAGTCTAGCCCTGGATGGTTTGGCTCAGTGGATAGAGAGTCAGCCTGCGGACTCAGGGGTCCCTGGTTCGGTTCCGGTCAGGGGCATGTGCCTTGGTTGTGGGCACATCCCCAGTGGGGAGTGTGCAGGAGGCGGCTGGTTGGTGTTTCTCTCTCATCAATGTTTCTGGCTCTCTGTCCTTCTCCCTTCCTCTCTGTGGAAAAATCAACAAAATATATTAAAAAACAAAACAAAAAGTAAAGTCTACCTTTTTTAAAAAATGTTATTTGAGTGGGTTGATAGTCATATATTGTAGTTAAATTGAGAGCTGCCAAATGTATAGTATGTGTGGAACCACTCACTCACATGGTTTCAACTCAAATACAGGGTGGGGCAGAAGTAGGTTTATAATGGTGAGTACATGAAACAGTTTATTTTTGTATTGTTATTTATTCATTACTGTATTATATTCCATATGAACAACTGTGTAGTAAATTATACCTCTCTCACTGAACTTGGTGTAGGTTCAAAATCTTCAACACAGTTCTCCGGGCAGTTGGTACCAAGCAACTGTTATCAGAAATTAAGATGCAAATCACTTCTGATTAGTTAGTTTGACTCAGTGGATAGAGTGCTAGACTACGGACTGAAAGGTCCCAGGTTCAGCTCTGGTCAAGGGCACATTGCAGGCTCAATCCTGGCCCTGGTTGAGCACGTGTGGGAGGCAACCAATAGATTTGTCGCTCTCATATCAATGTTTCTTTCTCTGTCTCTTCCCCTCCCTTCCACTCTCTCTAAAAGAAAAAAAATCTATGGAAAAATGTCCTGGGGTGATGATTTAAATATATATAGTAGAGGCCTGGTGCACAAAATCATGCACCAGTGGGGTCCCTCAGCCTGGCCTGTGGGATCGGGCAGAAACTGGCTCTCTGATATCCCCCAAGGGGTCCCAGATTGCGAGAGGGCACAGGCCAGGTTGAGGGACCCCCACCAGTGCACAATCGGGGTTGGCCAGCTGGGGAGGGCTCCAGGTGTATCTGGCCTGTCTCACTCAGTCCCGCTAGGCCAGATCCCACCAGCAAGCTAACCTACCAGTCAGAGCATCTACTCCCTGGTGATTAGTGCACATCATAGCAAGCGGTTGAGCTGCCTTAGCATATCGTTAGCATATTATGCTTTGATTGGTTGGATGGCTGACCAGACGACTAGACACTTAGCATATTAGGCTTTTATTATATGGGATGTAAATCATTTCTGTCATTGGTAGAATTGATATGATCTAATGAGGATGTAATATTTTTAAGGTATTTGAAAAGTGCTCCTTGGTGATATTAAACTTTATTTAATATACTTGCATAGCCTAACATCTCACCATTCCAAGGTATTAGGGAGCTTTGCAAAACGCATGCCCTGTGGTTCCTTTGTAAAAACAACTCAAATGTGTTCCTAAATGAGAAGCAAGTTCTAAGCAACCTAAAACCTTTCCCACATAACCTTTTCAATCAGAACCTTCAAAAGATATTTTTCTGTGAGTTTCTTTCACTTTTTGTGAGATCTGCTAACCCTTTGTGCTTGACACAGTTTCACAATGTGTTCGCTGAGTTGTGCTTGCCATGTAGTAGCTTCATCCTATTCAGCTTCCAGTGTGGGCTGCCTTTAAAAACAGCTGTGCTTCATCATCCTTTCTTTTGTCCAGAGAATACTAAGTGGTAACCTGCTGCCATCCTGCTGCCAAAGCAAATTAGGTGCTGTCATTCCTATGTAGTGCCCCAATTACAGGTAAGGAGGGCACTTATCATGCTGTACTTGCCCTGATGTGTGGAAGTCAGGTTTCGACTGGAAAATATTGTTCTTAGGAAAGACACTTATGATTGATTAAATGAAGACCAATTCAATATCATATCAAACTAGAAAACAGAAATTTTCTTTGAGTGCCAAATTTTTTGTTGTTGTTAAAGGCAGTATATCAGAGATTGAAATGACAGTTTTAGTGAAGACCTTTGTATAATATTTTGGATTAATTTAACTATGGATTGAAGCCTATGTTTTATACACATGGGTATTTACATAGTTTAAGTTGTAATTTTGTCCTGATATTCTTTTTTAAATATTTTTATTATTTTGAGAGAGAGAGAAAGGGAGAGGGGAGAGAGAGAGAGAAACATTGATGTCAGAGACATGGATCAGCTGCCTCCTGCTTCCTTCCAGGGATGGAGCCCCAAACCCAGGCATGTGCCCTGCCAGAAATCAAACCAGTGATCTCTTCGGTGCATAGGTATATGCTCAGTCAACTGAGCCACACCAGCCAGGCCTGTCCAGATACTCTTCTCGTCTTCTGTGCTCATGAAAAAATTCAGAAAATGTATTTCTGCTTTTGTAGAAATTACCAGTCAGTGTAGTGGTAGTCTCCCCATTTTGGCTGTGGTTTTTTTGTTGTTGTTGTTCTTTGTTTTAATGTTGTTGTTTGTTACTTTTGTTTTGTTTGTTTATCCTTGCATGGAAGGAAAGGAAGCTGATGGTTATATGATACTGGAGGCTCAGTGCATGAAATTCGTGCATAGGTGGGGTCCCTAGGCCTGGCTGGCAATCAGGGCCTATTGGGATGTCTCGCCCAGTCCCAATCAGGGCCAGGCCAGCTGGGGCCTGCCAGCTGCCAGACAGGGCCTGCCAGACTGGGCCTGCCAGATGCGGGGAGGGACCGCAGGAGGTTTGCCGGCCAGGGGAGGTTACCTGTGGGAGCGCACTGACCACCAGGGGGCAGCTCCTGTGTTGAGCTTCTGCCCCATGGTGGTCAGTGCACATCATAGCGGCTGGTTGACGAATAATTCCAGTTATTCCAGTCATTTGATCGTAACGGTCACTTATGCTTTTATATAGAGAGAGATGTGCCAGAAACTGTGCTAAGTATTTTTACTTACATTCTTTCACTTTATTCTCCAAATAACCCCTTGAGTTCCTGGAACACAGTGAGTTCCTGGCACATATTATTTCCGTTTTTCAATTTAAAAGATGGGGATAGAAAGATTAGATAACTGCTATAAAATAGAGTAAAGTAACCAAGCCAGCATTCTGGAAGTATACTTTATAACTTTAGTTGTCTCTTTGCTGGTGATCTCTCTACCTCTACAGCATCTGAAGAAGTGGTGGCACAGGGGCATTTTCTGATTTACTTTCATCATGACAATAGTTAATGGAAGAAAACTTGACCTTCCTCGTCATCAAGCTTCATGTTGCTTTCTACTTCATATTGAAATCTGTTTTTGTTCCATTGTTTATGTTGTTTGCCTTTTGCATTCCCCATCGAAGCCTTTCCATATAATATCCATCCTTTTTCTGTTCTAGGGTCTCTTACCTGAGATAAACCCCTCGTGCTAGTCCAAACTACTTGAATCTCAAGCTTTTCTGATCCTTTGCTTTTACAGTCTCAACCACTTAGCCAACACTTTGTAAAATTTATTCGTTTTTAAACGTTTTTCATTCAATTTGGGTTTTATTATTCATGATATGTGGCTTTCAAATAAAAAGCATATTTTTCCTAACTATACAATAGAATTACCCATCCCGACTTCTTATGCAATATTTAAATGTTGATTTTTGTCCTCTATTCTAGACTGAATGATTTTGTGAATGAAAACTATTTTCCACCTCTCTTTGAGTCCCACAGGTTTAACCCAACATTTGCACCATAAGTGTCCAAAAGCATTTGATTGATTGAAGCCAGTGCGGTACTCAGTAACCTTATAGCCGGTCTGCTGCTACAGACACTAGATTGCCCTTCTTGTTATGCCATGAAGATTGACATTAAACTTTGCAAGCATGTACATGAGCAGTTCAAAATAATTCCTAGTATAACTCAAGTCTGATGGCATTTGGTACTACTGCACTTTCCAGAAATTGATGGAAAATGTCAATTCTTCCCTGTGACAGTTTTGCCAGTTTCAACTAAAGGGAAAGTAGATGTTGCTAGGCAAACAAACCAATTTACTCCAGAAATACTAATGAATTAATAAGCAAGGTGGTTTGCTTCCAAAATATGTCCACCCTGAAAAAGAGACAGGATAATACTGAAATTACACTGTTTGGACTAGTTTTATTAATTAACAGGCTGAGCTTAGGTACTTTGGTTAATTTATACTTGGTATACCGTCTCTAAGTGTAAAGTTAAAACGGTTGTCTTGCCCAGCTAGGTGTGGCTCAGTGGTTGAGGGCTGACCTATGAACCAGGGAGTCATGGTCAGGCCCGGTCAGGGCACATGCCTGCGTTGCAGGCTTGATCCCCAGTGCAGGTGGCAGCCGATTGATGATTTCTTCTCATCATTGATGTTTCTATCTCTCCCTCTCCCTTCCTTTCTCTGTTAATAAAAATGTATATTAAAAAATGGTTTTCTTTAGTTTAGGGAAAAATCCAAAAACATTAATCCTTCAAGCAAACACCCTTTTAGTACCTATAATAGGACAGTCAATCCCTATGCTCTACTAGGCACAGATGAAATTTTATCAAGAACCGATCCCTGAACATAAAGAATTCGTAATTCCTAATCTCATAGAGAGAAATAAAGACAATTGATCTTTACTGAGTATAGCAGGAGCATTTGCAAGCTACACTGGTGGCACATAGTAAGGAGCTCTAAGATTGATCTCAGGATTCAAATATGGTAAAAGAATCTTGAACTGAGGTGTGAAGGATGAATAAAGATTCACCAAGCACATATGCAGTAAGGTAATTTCAGCTAGTTTATAGTCTGATGTTCACAATATATACTGTGCAAGTATATATTTTGAGGTAGTAAGGGAATAGAGTTGATGGGACTCAGAATGATATCTGAGGTAAACATTTAAACATTTTATGCAGGAAAAAAATCTTTTACTATTTACGTTGACCATCCTGGCAGAAGACTGGGCATGGATGGTAGTGGAGATGTATGGCAGTGAAACAGGAGGGATTAGTAAGAAGGCATTTCTAGCAGTGAGCTATAACTGGTTATATATTAGATTAGATTAGATTGGTCAAGATTGAATTAACAAATAATTTTAATGTTGGATTCTCACTTAAAAAAAGCTGGAATTTGAAGATGTATGCTACATATATGAAATTAGGTAATTAAAAATGGCTAATAAAAGGAGATTTCGTTTGTAACAGAATGCCATTTTTAGGATATCCTCATAAAAATCACTTCTAGTGAAGTTACATGATAACAAAAGTGAGTTCTTCTAAAAGATTCTGTTCATAGAAACAATTATATTCATATTTCTAGTTCTTCTCAAAGCCCTAAGAAACTGATCAAGGTATCCTCCATTCAACACAGCCAGGAGAAACTTTTCCCTGCATTTCCTCTTCAGTTCCATTTATCAGTGGAGAGGAGTCCCATCCTGGATAGAGTCAGCCTAACTTAGTTCACTTTTATATGCAGAGAGAATGAGAGCTAGAAGTTGATTGTAAATTTACAGGCCAATTTGCCTTACAGGCAACATCTAGAGTATTTGTTCTGGACTGAGCGTGAGTTATGAGATGTCAATAAATTCCCAGTTCTCAACTATCTTTTATAATATAAAGGTGAAGGTGATTCCTAAATTTATATCTATATCTATCTCTATCTCTATCATCTATCTATCTATTTAAAATTAAATGCCTGTGTATTGGTATATAGTTTTAATTTCCTATGTATTATGATGTTTGGCACCTTAAAAAAACCTCTCTGGTAGAAGAGAGACTGACTAACCCTCTCAGGACTAGCTAATTCTTAGAGCTAGGAAAGGGTCCAGAGGGGAAGATTGCTCTTGTTATGCAAACTAAGCAATCCAGGGTCCTACTTACCAGGTCTACCTGGCCCCTGCATTCCAGGAGGCAATATTTATCTGCCTAATCACCCCAGGGCTAGTGCCAGACAACTAGGGACCACCCCTATATAGCTTCAAGCCTGCCAAAATGAAATTATCAAAACTTTGCCATTTCCAAACTGTTCATCTGCCCTGCCTCTCCTTTCCTACAGAAACCCCAAAAAAGGCTCTGGTCTAAGGCTTTCTCCTGACTCCTGTCTTCTGCCTCCTGACCACCCTGGTGTATTTCCGGTGGCCCTGTAGGACCTGTGAGTGTAATAAATTTTGTTTTCCTGGGTCTCTTTGCTCTTGAAGAAGAAAAATTTAGGAGTAACTTTGACTCTATTGGTCCCCAAAACACCCTTTTATGCCTTTAACTCTGTTAGCATTCCTGTCAACAATCATGTCCTGATTGATACAAGAGGAACTCTTCTAATAGTTTTGCTTTCTCTTATTTATGTGAATTTGATTTCCCCTAACACAAAATTTTAATATACAACTGTTTATATCCTTTATGTTTTTTTCCACACTGGATTGTATTATAACAACTCTATATGGATGATGGGATGACCCCTAAAAAGAAGTCACAGGTCCTGGGTTCAATTTAGACTCAGTAATGCATTCACTTTGAGATTTAGGGTAAACTTACTTATAATTTCTGAATCTTTGTTTTTTTCATACGTATTCGTTTTCTATTATTGCTTTAAGAAATTACCACAAACCTAGTGGTTTACAACAACTCACATTTATTATTTTATAGTTTTGGAGGTCATGAGTTATAAAATCTAGGTGTCAACCAGACTGCATTCCTCCTGGAAGTTCCAGGAGAAGATCTGTTTCCTCACCTTTTGCACTAGAGGCTGCCTACATCCCCTCCCTTGTGTCCTTTTCTGCCTCCCTCCAACCTCTGCTTCCATCATCCTTCCAGGGCTCTGACCCTCCTGCCTCCCTCCCATGAGGACACTGTGACTATATGGGGCCCAATCAGTATCTATAACTTCATCACATCTGCAACATCCCTTTTTCTATCTAAGGTCACAGTCCCACAATCTAGGAATTAGGACTTAGGTATCTTTGTTGGGGCAGGGGCAGTTTCTGTCTACCACATCACCTTCTAGAATTGGGAAGATAATACCTTCCCTATTTATTTATATGGTTTATCATTAGGCTAAAATGAGATACTTTTGGGGAAAGCTTTATGTAACCAGTAAAGTTATTTTTTTTACTATAGGAGAACTCATTCTGTTGCTCACATTTCATGTATTTCTCTTTATTATGTAAAATATATTTGTGTATTCTTGTGCTATTATGTGAATTGATTTCAGTGCTATCATTCATACAACTGTTTATGGTACAGTGCATTTTCTCATAGAATTTTTTTTGTTATTCATCAAAAACTATGTTAAGAACATATTGATAAAGGATGCTTATAAATCACAAAATATAACATTCAGTATTGCTATAGACTTCTTTAAAACAAAGTGTTGATGCAGTGTCTGAATTCAGAGAAAAGATTGTCTTTTATTTTTTTTTCCAGAGAAACTAGTCATTAGGTGGCTCTACAATATTATTCTGTTCATTTTTCATAACTACATCAGCAACCCTTGCACTGAAAATATGTGGACAAGCCTAAAGTGGCATAAATTCTATTTTCGAGTGCAGGGATGCTTGTCTGTTTGATGTACACACACACTTTTCTAACTGTCTGATAGCAATTCAAACCCATATGTTTAGATGGCATTGTGCCTGTTTTCAGTTGTTTGTGTTTAAGTTCAAAGAAACACATATAAGGCGAGTGTAATATTTTCATTGATTTGAGTTCACGTTCGTACTCTGAAACATTAGTATTAGCTATCTATACAATCATGAAATTAATGTCATTTTTGTTAGATTCCTACACAGTGCTTCTAAATACTAAATGGTGTCAAAGAGAGATTCAAGTGGAGATTATATATATATTTCCCAAACTATATACATTTATTTTTGTTCTAAGTTTATTTTATAAATCAACATGCAGTAAAACTGAGAATTTTATTGGTGCACAGTTCAGTGAATTTTAACACATCTATAGATTTGTGTAACCCCCATTACAAAGAGACTATAGAACAGCTCATTACCCAATAACACTCTCACCTGCTACCCTTTTTTGTCTACTCCGAGTTTGTATTTCCTACTGATAGGAATTCAAAATGTATAGCCGTTTGGTGGCACTTTGTAATGATACACATACACTTCACACATGTCCAAAGGTGCCACTGCCAGGTATTTACTCTAGAGCAGTGGTTCTCAACCTTCTGGCCCTTTAAATACAGTTCCTCATGTTGTGACCCAACTATAAAATTATTTTCGTTGCTACTTCATAACTGTAATGTTGCTATTGTTATGAATTGTAATGTAAATATCTGATATGCAGGATGGTCTTAGGTGACCCCTGTGAAAGGGTCGTTCAAACGCCAAAGGGGTCACGACCCACAGGTTGAGAACTGCTGCTCTAGAGAAATAAAAACTTATGTTCCTATGAAATGATTGTAGCAACATTATAAATTATTGTCCCAAACTGGAAAAAAGGTATTATTCAACAAGAGAAGAGATAAACAAATGTTGGTATATCCACAGAATGGAATGCCATTCAGAAATAAAAAGGATTTGAATTAAGTTTAAAACAGTGATGTGTTTCCTAACTTGATCTAGCACAGTGGTTGTCAATGTGTCTCGGGGGAATTTCAATGCTTTTACAACATCAGTGAAAATGTTAACACAATGAAAATGGCAAATAACATCTTAATATCACTATAAAAAGAGTTTGATATTAAGATGTTATTTGCCATTTTCATTGTGTTAACATTTTCACTGATGTTGTAAAAGCATTGAAGCCTTAGCATCAAGGTGGTAGTAACAAAAATACTAGTAGACACTGTATTTATGACTACTTCACACTCACATTCATTAAAAAGAAAAACTTTTTTGCCCTAGCCAGTTTGGCTCAGTGGATGGAGTGTTGGCCTGGGGACTGAAGGGTCCCATGTTCGATTCCTGTTAAGGGCACATGCCTGGGTTGCAGGCTCGATCCCCAGTAGTGGGTATGCAGGAGGCAGCTGATCAATGATTCTCTCTCATCATTGATTTTTCTGTCTCTCTCTCCTTTTCACTTCCTCTCTGGAATCAATAAAAATATATTTTTAAAAAAAACACCTTTTTTCCCCCTATGAATGTCTTTGATTGTAGCTGCCATAAGAATATGCCTCTCAGATCCTAACTACAAGGCCCCAGTGGTTGAGCTCTGAAATCCTTTGGCTGCTCCTAGCTAATGAATAATGGCTGAAGGCAGCATGGATACTAAAGCGAGCTTGCTCCTGAGAGAGTGGGTCTCCTCCATCAGGAAACTATGGTTGGAGGGTTGACCAGTGACCTTGACAAACATTCTGTAGAACTGAACTGGAGTCTAAATAGATTTTCTGCCAACTGTTTTTCCTTTTCTCTCTCCGTCACTCAAGGTCAGACCTGTATTGTGGCTCATTTCATATTTTCTTTTATAGCTATTCCTCCCAATAAACTTATTGCAAGTTCAGTTCATCTCGATGTCTTCTTCTCTGAACCAGCATAGTGATGAAGGAATAAAAGGTTATTCATTTTATTAAATATTGACCATTGAGTACACATTGCTTTTCTATTCTGTATGGAGAGAATGGAAGCATATATAAAGCAGTTCTACTATACACAACAGTACAATTGTATCTCAGTAATAAATATATGACTTATAACTATGAGTTAAATCACTTACATTTTAGAATGTTATTATTGCTTTCAAAAATTACTGACAAAATAAAGATGGTCATCCATGTTTTGTACTTTGCTAGACATTTTCTCAGAAATATATAAAGTTAGCCTGTTACTTCAAGAACAGTTGGCAATATTTGGTGGCAATTATAAAATTCAAATTTATAAATGAAAATTAGAATTTTTTAAAAGGCTTGTGTCTACCACCATGGGCTCCACAGTTTCTCAAGCCTTAAAGAATATTGTCTTCTTTTTTTAAAGCCATTGTCAGTTATTGGAAAGCCTACAAATTGGGAGGAGTTGTCTATAAAGGACTTGTGAACATTTTAGGGGGTGTTAGAGCATTTTATATTTTCATTAGATGGGTGATTGTACTACTGTGTGCATATGTGTATATGCACAGAACAACATGTTAGAAAGAGTGACTTTATATGTAAATTAAACTTTAATAAATCTGACTTTAAAAAGATTCATATATATATATATAATCTTGCTCAGAATCATCCCAAACTTGGACTATAGTTCCTTCACTCTTCCTAAAGTCTACATCCCTTTTATCAAGTTGATTTACTGAGTGACATTTCTCAAACAGTGTCATGTACTCTGTTACAGAGGGTGACCTGAGTTTATTGTAGTCATTGTCAGTGACTTCTCACACACACCACATTCTTTAGTATTAAGCAAATGTTGAACAACTATTAAAAGCCATGTGATGAAATATAAAGACAAAAATCAAATAGTGACACCCTCTCACCCCAAATAGTTTGGGTTTCCATATGAGGCATACAGGTAAACAGTAAATTATAATACATGGTGAAACCATTGATGGTAAAGTTGTGGCAAAAGTGTTTAAGATGCTACAGGAATCTAAAAAAAGAGGGTGGGGGTGAGGTGTGGCAAGAAAGGTGAGCCCTAAACTATATCTTAAAGTATATATACTGTTGGTCATTATATAGACACACACATTGTCTATAATCCCCATGCCTATGATAAATACACTAATATGTGGCTCTTGTAAACTGAAAGAACAAATGGCTTGTTTGCTTCCCAATCTGGAGACTATTTCTCAGATAGTTGCCTCTACAAACTATGTTATTTGTCTTCTGTCCGCCTTTTCTATTAGCTTTTTATAACCTGTCAATATCTTTAATTAATATAACTATTTTAGAGACCTGCTCATCTCCTTAAATAAATGCATGGATCTCATTAGCATACAAAAACTTATATTCATTAACTTGAACTCATTTTTTCTTTTTGTCTTGGTCACTTAGAGGTTCCTTCTCATGTAATATGGGTCTGTAAGAATGAGTTAGTCTTGTTTGGGACATGAGTACTGCAAAAAAATTTGTTTTCACTATTTTGTCAAGTTCATTCAAACAATATTTTTTTCATTTTCTTTAGAGAAAAATCTCATTTTATTTCTTCAACCTTCATTTTTGATATTGTGTTGTATGTTAGACCATTGTAAAGTTCAAGTACTACTACATAGTTCCTGTCTTCAAATAATGTACACTTTAGTAGAGGAAACAGATGTGAAAACAGTACATCTTAATAAAATGACGTATTCTAGTAATTATAATGGACCATGCACACACAGGTTGGGGTAGAACAAACAACTTTAAGGACTTCAGGGAGACCATAGAAACTTGTATTTGACCCATACCCTAAGGCAGCGGTTCTCAACCTGAGGGTTGTGACGCCTTTGGGGGTCAAACGACCCTTTCACAGCGGTCGCCTAAGACCATTGAAAACACATATTGAATATATAATTACATGTTGTTTTTGTGATTAATTTCTATGCTTTAATGATGTTCAATTTGTAACAATGAAAACATATCCTGCATATCAGATATTTACATTACGATTCATAACCGTAGCAAAATTATAGTTATGAAGTAGCAACGAAAATAATTTTAAGGTTGGGGGTCACCACAACATGAGGAACTGTATTAAAGGGTTGTGGCATTAGGAAGGTTGAGAACCACTGCCCTAAGAGGTATAGAGATGATTTGAGTTGAACAAAGGAAGAACTAAATTTTGCAGAGAAGCTGCACCAAAGTACCTGTGCACGCAAGAGAGAAAGACAGTGTGAAGAAGGGTTGGAGAAAGAGGGAGGAAGAAATAGAGAGATGGAATAGGAGAAGGAGGCAGAAATAGATCAGGAGGTAGGAAGGGGGGATGGAAAGGGGGGAGAGAATGGGAAGGGGGGAGAGAGAGAGAGAGAGAGAGAGAGAGAGAGAGAGAGAGAGAGAAAGAGAAAATGCCAGAAAGTGACAGAATATAATAGACTTTACTTCCGTTTTAAGGTATTTGGTCTTTATATTTAAACCTATAGTATAAAACCCAATTTTAAACATGGGAATAAAAGAAGAAACTTTGGCCCTGACTGGTTTAGCTCAATGGATAGAATGTCGTCCTTCGGACTGAAGGGTCCCAGGTTCGATTCCGGTCATGGGCATGTACCTTGCTTGCGGGCACATACCCAGTAGGGAATGTGCAGGAAGCAGCTGATCAATATTTCTCTTTCATCAATGTTTCTCTCTATTCCTCTCCCTTCCTTTCTATAAAAAAATCAATAAAACATCTTAATAAATAAATAAAAGAAGAAACTGTATTTTCAAATGTGTTTCCAACAGTAATGTGCTTTATGAATCAATGAAGTAACCTTTATGACTGAAAGCTAAACAATACTATTTTCCAATAGTATAATTATGTGATTTAATTCAGTCAATACTAATGAGAATTTAAAAGTGAGTTTTTAGAGTGAAATTGATTGGCAAATAGTCTAAGAATTGTAATTTTCCTATTTGGAAAGCTGGGGGATGGTACTTTTGCCTGGGAAGTATCAATTTGGTAATTTACTTCACTGAATAAATGGTGATGTTGCTAACCGAAACTAAAAGCATTTTTTATTTCTTACATGAGGTACTTACTGACGTTTTAAGTTCCAAAATCTGTCTTCTCTTCACAATCTAGTTTCTATGCAATTGCCCTTGATGTCCTCATACTGTTTTCATTATATGTAATGTCCTTCCATGAGTTTGAACTTTACAAATATTGAACATATTTATTAACAAACATTTTAAAGATGGTTTATTTAATTTCAAAGTGTCATTATTTTTGAAATGTATCTTTATTGTTGAAAGTATAATAGATGTCCCCCTTTCCCCCCTATGGACCCCCTCCATTCCTCCAGGCCTTCATTGCACTATTGTCTGTGTCCATGGGTTAGCATATATGCCTATACATTCTTTGGTTAATCTCTTCCGCTCCCCCTTCCTTTCCCTCTGTCTGTTGCATGCTTCAATATCTCTGGTTCTATTTTATTCATCAGCTTATTTCCTTCATTAGAGTCCACATCACAAGAGATCATGTGATACTTCTCTTTCTCTGTCTGGCTTATTTCACTTAGCATAATATTCTCCAGATCCCTCCATGCTGTTCAAAGGGGTAAAAGATCCTTATTTTTTCACAGCTACATAGCATTACATTGTGTGTGTGTGTGTGTGTGTATTCATAGTGTGTTTTTTTTAAATCCATTCTTCTACTGATGGAACTTTGGCTATTTCCAGATCTTAGCTATTATAAATAAAGCTGCTATGAACATAGGGGCGCTTGTGTTCTTTCTGATTGGTGTTTCAGGCTTTTTAAGATATAGTCCTAGAAGTGGGATCACGGGGTCAAATGGAAGGTCCACTTTTTATTTTTTGAGAAAACTCCACACTGTTTCCCATAGTGGTTGTAGCAGTCTGCTTCCCACCAATGGTGTACATTCTTGCCAGCATGTGTTGTTTGTTACAAAAGTGTCATTATTAATTTTCAAAAACATCAGTTCATTTGGAAAAATTAGAGCATATGGAATTCTTTACATTTTAAAATCCAAAGACACATTATTCAATAGACATTTATATATTTTCCCAGAAGCCTAGAAATAATGTGATACTTAATTGATTGTATCCAGAATTCAGTTAACTATTATTAAATGTATAGATACCTAGGATGAAATAATTATAGGTACAGGATGCAGTTGTATCCTTTCACTTCACTGAAGTGATTCATGGGCATTGACCATTTTCCTGAAAATTGATTTCAAAGAGGAAGAGAGAGGGAGAGATATATGGAAACATTAATGATGAGAGAGCTGCCTCCTACACACTCCCTAACTGGGGATCAAGCCCTCAACCTGTGTGTATGTGCCCTCATCTGGAATTGAACTGGTTCATAGATCAATGATCAACCACTGAGAAACACTGGCTGGGCCATTTTTCTCAATTTTCAAAGACCACGCCTGCCAATGAATACTTTTTAAAATTACTTTTGGATAACTCTGGAGATAATTTACTAGGGACCACCCATTGTTTTTTATCTTGTGGAATAATTTATTTCTTAATAAATATATGTTATGATGGTTGATAATATATATATTATATGTGTATATAATATCTATATAAATATTTATATGGCTGGGCAAAAGTATGCTTATAGTTGGTCATATAGAAAATAATATAATAATTAGTAAATAATAATATATTCTGTGTTTTACTTACAACTGCAGCCTACTTTTGCCCCATCCTGTATGTATGCATATACATACAAATATATATATTTAGACACTTGCTTCATTCTCATTGAAATCTATCAGAATATCAAATAGCACAGAACTTGATTTCTATAGTAACATTTGAAAGTGATGATGTAGTCTGTTATACCTGAAAGCAAGGGGCTATGTTTTGTAACTTCTTGCATAACTAATGACAAAAATCATAATAATTCTTAATAGAAACTTGTTGAATGTTATTTGAATGGTAACTGATTTTCAAATATTTTACCTAATTATAGGAATAGAAAGAATATTCATCATCTCTGTTTAATAGGTCAAATAATTTGGCTCATATGATATAAATTGGGTTCTGTACTGCTACTTCCTGGGTTCCCATTATTGATATTAGATAATCTGTTTTCTGAATCTATTAAGTTTCTGCCCTTCATAAAAAAAGAGACCTTGAAGTACATAGTCAAGACAAGAAGCTGTATAGTTTTGGCAGTGAGCATAAAGTGTAACCCCAAATTATCATCCAGTTATGCAGAAGAAATATGCACTAGTGTAGCTAATTTAAATGATCACCAGGGATGCAGGCTTTGAAGTTTTAGATAATTTGATGACTTCACATTTTTAATTGCATAGTTATGGACCATGAAATTAATTACTTTGTAATCCTTATTTTATGATAATACAAATGTGTGCATACTGACCTTTATTCAAACTATAGTTAAAACTTCTATAAGCTACCTCATTAACAAGAATGCTTAGTAATGAAGCCTCAGATGATATGAAATATCTCATTATTTCAAAAACCGTCTCTATAATTATGGCTCATTTGTTTACTTCAACATTATTATTAAGGTCTAGGAATCCAGATATATTGAGTTAGGATCATTCCTTCTCCACTGATTAGTAAACATTGAATTTGACTGTGGCTGGTTATGTACATTAGAGATTTACTTTTCCCATAGTTCATTTAAAATTCATTTCTAGAAATATTTACGTATCTATAATGTTTGAAATATCATAGAAGCTAAACCACAGGAAGAAGAATGTGTTTCCTTTCCTTTATAATTCACATACCTATTGGAAGTGTGAGGCAGTAAATCAGAGCTTTCATTTGTACTGAACTTAAAGCGTTATTATTAATAATGACAGTGAACTAGGAAGATCATATTTTATGATATCGTGTCCCCTTTATAAAAGTTGTTTATATCTAGTATAGACATTCATTTTTGTTATTCTTATGTACTATCAGGTAATTGTTTCTTCCAGACTTACTATATGTTCTCAGCTAACAATCATTCAAAGAATTGTGAGAATTAATTTAGTTAATCTATTGAAAGTTCTGTGGACTTGCCACTGGGTTTCAAATTTGAATTGCATTTTGAAGTGGTATCTGTCACAGTTTCACTTATTATATGAAAATGTAGTCATGTGAATGATCAGCTTCAGAATAGTGATGTGATAAACATACACTTTTAAAAGTGATGTTTCACTATAATATGTATTCCCCTTTATATTTTCCTTCAATACAATTAATTAAGGAAATACCACCAGGCCATTTAAATACTTTATTTGTATATGTGTATAGAGCTTATTGGTCAATTTGTCATAGTTGCAGAAAGATATATTTAAAGACTAAGAGACAAATGAAGAGAAGAAATTCTCATTCTTTATAATAATTTTTAGTTTTTTTAAGGCCAAGTCTCACCCTTGGAAAAGAGTGTGATGACTAGAACAATTTTAAAGAGATATTTAATACCTATTTATGTTGCATTTAATAAACCAGAAAAGGTGAAAATAGTTAAATATGACGACAAGATGAATTTTAATTTTTTAAAAAAATATTTTTATTGACTTTAGAGAGACAGGGAGAGGGAGAGAGAGAGAGAAACATCAATGGAGAGAGAGAATCATTGATTGGCTGCCTCCTGCACACCCCTTACTGGGGGGTCGAGCCCATAACCTGGGAATGTGCCCTGACAGGGAACTGAACTGTGACTTCCATAAGTCTACGCTTAACCACTGAGCCATGCCATCCGGGCTGAATTTTAATTTTTAGTATCCTTGTTTACCATATATTACAATGTGATTACGTTTCATTAGCTTGATGGTGCTCATTTTTTCTTTCACATTTAGTATGTCTGAATCTGAATATGGTGATCGCATGTGAAAAAAAATCTTATTTTTTCTAAATGGTACATAAAATAATAATGCATGTAACAATCAATGGAATCTTAGTTGCAATAAAATATGATGTTATCTCTAGTCCATTCGGAAATAATTGCTGAAATAAATAATATGCATAAAAATGGATAGCCATGATGGAGTCACTGCGTCCTGATGTTTTAACTAATTATAAAATAAGATAAAACATATGTGAGTGGTCAATGGGGAAAAAGAGGGGACATCTGTAATACTTTCAACAATAAACATACATTTTAAAAAGATTAAAGGTATTAATCAATAGGTTTTTAAAAGTTGTAAAATAAACAGCACATAACAGCGAATCATTAAATAAGAGAAGGAAGTGAAGTGATTCCTACAATTGTCCCATTTTACCACATAGAGAGAGTTTATAGGACATAGAACAGAAAGGATGAACCCCAACAAAACCCCAAAAAGTTCCTCAGTTAAGGAGAAAGAGTTGAGAATTCAGGCTAAAGAAACCAGCTAGAATGCACAAGCCAGATATTTGAAGAAGAGCAGAATGAACAGGAGAGAGATGAACAGAGAAAGAGCATCAGAACTTTTCCCACTATTCTTCAGCTGCACAGTAATCAGAATGCAGGTGGGAGGAAAATATCCAAAGTCTGGACAGTACTACTGGAAACGAGAAAGCAGAACAACCTCTGGTCCCACACAGAATGGAAAAACTCAAATAAGAAAATAAAGACCTTGGTTATAAATCAGATAAAAGGCAGAGAACTCAGAAGAATATAATTCAATAATGGGTCATAATAATCCTAGACTACAGGCTGCTCTAGTTTCAGATCTGCTGTGATATCCTTAATGGGATGAAGCCCAACAATAGGTATAGCTCCCAAAATGACAGGTGATAGAATAAGTAGACAAGAATGTTAAAATTGTTATGACTGTGATTAATATATTCAAGAAGGTAGAGGGAAGCATGAACATATATAAAAAAAAACTCAGAATATACTCAAAAGATCCAAATAACACTTGTATGGATAAAATATGCAATGTTGGAGATAACAAATTGGATACTGCAGAAGAATATTTATGAAGCAGAACACATAGTGATATAAACTATTCAAAATAGAGAACATAAAGGGAAAGGGAAGAAAAAAAAAACTGACCAAAGTCTCAGCAAGCAACTGAGTATGCCATTGACAGGATATTCTGATTTTCCAGGTTTTCTTGTATTCATTTGTGTGTGTGTGTGTGTGTGTGTGGTCTTGAATATGACTCTATAAAATTTTATTGCATACATACATTCATGTACTGTGTCTACCATAGTGGCAGTAAGGAACTACTCCATTAGCACAAAAGCCTCAGGTTTATTACCACAACCACTTCACATTGCCTCTCTCTCATCTGTAACCCAAGTAACCATTAACCTGTTCCCCATTTCTAGAATTCTGTCATTTCAAGTTGAATAAATGGAATCTTCCATTATATAACCTCTTGGTATTGGCTTTCTTTTCACTCAGTATAATTCTCTGGAGATTCATTCTAGTTGTTGCATACATCTACTCATTTTATTTTTTATAGCTATAGATTGATTTTTATAATTTCTGACTAATATTCTTATGTCTTCTCTTATTGACATGCATTGGGTTATTTATAATTTTGTTTAATATTAAAATTTTATTAACATAATTTAATATCTTGTCTATTGCACATTTGTACCGGTTTCTTTGTTTGTTTTTTTTGTGGTGTTTTTTTGTTTTGTTTTGATTTTTAAATATATTTTATTGATTTTTTACAGAGAGGAAGGGAGAGGGATAGAGAGTTAGAAACCAATGAGAGAGTAACATTGATCAGCTGCCTCCTGCACACCCGCTACTGGGGATGTGCCCACAACCAAGGTACATGCCCTTGACCAGAATCGAACATGGGACCCTTGAGTCCGCATGCTGACGCTCTATCCACTGAGCCAAACTGGTTAGGGCTGTACAGGTTTCTTTGGATGTATACCAAGAAATGGATTCAGTGAGACCTATAATATTCAAATGTTAAGTTGGTAAACAATAATTTTCAAAGGTGAATTTACCAATTACACTACCATCAGTCTGCACTTCCATTCATTTAGGTATGTGCATTTTAATTTGAGTTACTTTGAACCACATTTCACAGATACCTATCAAGTTTTGATGGTTGATACAAAAGCCCTACTAGAACTGTAGTTAGTAATAGCTTCAAAATCCTTAAACAGCTTTAACATTTCCAGTGACTTAGACTCAATAATGATTCCTAATTTTTTCTTCTTCTTGTGTTTTATATATTACGTGGACTTTGGAAGGTGTATCAATTAGCTATTATGATAAAATTGCTATATGGTAGGCAACCATTAAACCTCAGCAGCATACAAAATAAGCGTTTATTAGTTCACAAATCTGAAGGTTGGATGGCAGTTTGCTAATGTAGGCTGAGTCTGGGTGAATGTCTCTGCTGATGTTAACTATGAGTGAATTGGGAATTATAGATCCAGGCGAAACTCTGCTCCAAGTGTCAGTCACTCTCCTTCTGGGAATAGTGGTTTGGCTGAGCATGTATTTCTCACAGTCATTGCAGAGGCATAGGAGAACAAGCCCAAACGCACCGGCCTTTGCTTACATCACAGATATGAACATACCATTTTACAAAGCAAGTTACAAGTCCAAATGGGAGCATACTGAAAAGTTACATGGCAAAGGATATGATATTTACTCCTATTACCAAAGAAAGAGTAAAGAGTTGTATAATGAAGATGTAAATTGATATTTTTTACGAGTTTTCATGGTCACAAGCATGTTATTTATATACATTATTTTTAAATCACACTTTGTTTTGTGTAAGAAATAGGACAGTGTTGCTACACAATACAGAGGGGGATAAAAGTAGGGTTACAGTTACTCGTATGGAAAATCACACAATAACAAGTAATATAAGAATAAATTATGTTTCCCATACTCACAACTGTAACCCTAATTTTATCCCACCTGAATTAAAGTTTCCAGAGATATTAAGTGAATATGTTGTTTTCATATATAATCCCTTGTGCCAAGTCTGAAAAAACGGCTGAGACACCAAGTTACAAATACTTGAATTAAATGACTAGCCTGTTTTATTCAAGAAATGGAGGTCCATTCTATAATATTTCAGAGCTTGCTATTCATTTTAATACTTTTCAGCTGAATATTCAAATATGTACCCTGATGGTGCTTCTTTTGTGACTGATGCTCTGATGGTAAGACTAAGAATTGTCTTTCAAGAAATATCCCCTCTGACAGGCAGTATCTTGATGAAGATGAGCTTTAATTAAGATAAATGAGGCTGCTTAGTCATCTGTTTGGCATGATGAGCCCTGAATCTTCAGAATAATCGTAAAGATAATGGGAAATTTTCCATTTTCATGTTGAAAACACATTAGATTTAGAAGGGATAGCTCGCCCACCTGTGCTGTATGCAGGCACCTATTAGAAAGCACTGAAGCTGCAATTTCATTATAGTCAGTGATCTCTCAACAGATTGGACTGTGCTGACTACCACACAATCACAAAGGAAAGTCTGTTAGCAGGATTTGTTCCAGAAAAAAAAAAGTGTTGTTCTTTGGGGTTTTTTTGAACAAAGTTAAGCCTAATTGGTGCTATAATGTTCACATATTTGACAAAGCCATCATCTTTTTTTGTTGTTATTAATCTGTTCAGATTCTCCAAAGAAATTACACAGTACATTAAACTTGACACTCACTGCTATTACTTGATTGGGAATGACTTTCCTTAGTATCATTGTTAGTTTTCTGTTGCTATGTAACAAATTACCATAGACTTAGGGTCTCACCACAACAAAAAATATTACATAAGAGTTTCCATGGGTCAAGATTTCAGTCATTGGTTAACTACATTCTCTATTCAGAGACCTTCATGATGAAATCCATGTGTCAGTTGCGATTGCTATTTATCTTGAGGCTCAGGATCTTCTCAGTTCATTCAGGTTATTGGCAGAGTTCCGTTTCCTGCAATATAGTACCAACATGTCCATTTTATTGTTGGTTGTATGGTCAGGGGTTACTTTCAGCCACTAGAATAATATTCCCTATAGTAATTATTATTTTCTGTTAAAGAAAAGTGGGGCACAACTATAATTTCAACCAACAAACTGTAAGTAAATAATTTAAATTTTTGAGTTCTCATATTAGAGAGCTTAATCTTTAATACAATACATATTAGGATAGAATCCGCTAGTTTAATGTTAGATAATTTGGGTAATGAATCCTATTAAATTATGGGCAGTGCCTTCTCTTGAATGTTTTAAAAGCATAGGTTTATCAGTAATTTTTTCATAATTATCTTGGAAAAGGAGGAAGGGTAAAAGTATAGATATTATGAACAAGATCATGGAATTCTGCTACCTTAAAGCCCAAACTCTAATATTCAGGAATAATCCTGAAGTTGGCAGACCTCAGTGGGGAAAAGCACACAGAGACCAGAAGCAAAGAATCAGGGCTGTAGCCTACACAAACTAGGCATTCTGGAGAGGCCCCTACATCTGAAAGCATCTCCATAATAATCTTTACTCACAGATAAATGAAGGAAAACATGTGCATATCTGGCTATTCTGCCTTATGTACATATCTGGCTATTTTTCCAGTTTCTCCATAAATGTTACTTTATTTTTTAAATATTTACATTCTTTGGAGTCCATCATGGACCCACTTATCCTCTATCTGTTCCCCAAATGATTATACATGTACATTTTTTCTTAATATATATTTCCAGTCAAGAAGTCTTTTCCAAAATACAGACATTTATAAGCAAATATTAGAATGTCTAATAAATACCTCAAAATCAAAATCCCTAAAACTGAACCATCATTGTCACCATGCAGTTCTTTCTGCAATGTCAGCCTTATGAGTAAATGATACCACAGAGATTCACAGGTTCTCTAAGAGCAACCCAATGACTCTTTTCTGCTCCTCTTTAAGATAACCAAATTCTTAGCAAGTCCTATCCACTGTACCTTTGAAATATCATTTACATATGTCAGCTTCCCTGGATCCTTATGGGGTTTATGTAAATCTAGGTCACCAGTATTTTTTATTGTTTCTCATAGAGAGCTAGCTGGATATTCTACCTTGTGTATGATCCCTACTGGATCCATTAGCCATTCCATTCATTCAAAATTAGGGATGTGACCATATGACTCATTTATTTTAAATATTTATTTATTCCCCCTTTCATTCAAAGTAGAATCTGAAAAGCTAGATATGACTTATTATGTCTTTTGTTATCTACATGCCACTTAAGCCTTATCCCTCACAATTCTCTCCCATCCAGTCAAGAACTAGTTACACAATTATTTCTAGATTGATAAAACATTTTATTCTCTCTTTTTCCTATAAGCTGTCACTTGTGATCTGTTGCTTTTCTACTGGAACCCTCTTTCTTATTATGTGACTAAACATTCATCATTTTTCAGTTCTACTAGTAATTTTCAATCAGTTTCTCAAGGAGGTCTGCCTTTAAACTCCATATTTAATTAGACAAAATACTACTTTGACACCTGTGCTTTCATCATCTCAGCACTTATCACACATTGTTTTAAGCCTTAATTTAGCAGTCTGTCTTCTCTGCTGCACCATACGATGGTGGAACCAGACCATGTATCTCTTCTCAGATTTGTTCCCTAGAATACACTATGTGGGGCAGGTACAAATGGAAGTAGTGAATAGTTCTCAGAGAAGGAAAGAAAGAAAATAAAAACAAAAACAAAACGCCTCTTTGGAAAGACTAAGGGTATATATTAATTAGTAAATAATTATGCAAAAAAGAGCGATCAAAGGCTTTAAATAAGAAAGTAATAATACCTAAGGTAATGATAGGAATTAAAAAATAATTAAAAGGAAAGAAAGTGTGATTCAGGTGTAAGTGTGAGTGATACTGTTGTAATTAGCTAATAATTAATAACAGAAAACAAGAAAAGGAAAGGCCAGATATTATAGGCATGTCACATGGGCAGCCTCACCAGGAAGCTGCAAATTTGCACTCCGCATGGGATGACCAGCCTATTCCCTGTAAAACAATTGGGGAAGGGATCCAACAAAGAGAAGATAGACACATGTGCAGTAAAGTTAGGGTGACATAGGGAAGGTATGTGTCTGTAAATCACACTTGGAAACAGAAATGATTGGCCAGAATGGGTGTGGCCATTGCAAATGTGCAAAAATTTGGGAATACATAATCTCTTACACAAAGAAGTACTTTCTCTTGACTCTTGCTCTTGTGCTCTTGGCTTTTTTGCATATGCCTGTATGGTCCACAGCCATGCAGACCCCACATGTGATGGGCTGATGGACTACAGCTAGCCTAATGCTGAACTGGACTGTGCAGACAAGGAAAGGAAACTCTGGACACTGATTTTTATTCTAGCCCTATTGAAGCCACAGCTACAGTTCTTCTATGTCTGGGCAAAGGGAAATGGGACTTTGGAAACTCGGGAATTTAATTCCATAAAAATCACTCATTCTCTCTGGTGATTCTCAGAAATTCCTTTTTTCTTGGGATATCACAAGAATTCCATTCCCACTAACAACTGGGGGAGACAAGGTCGTCTCTCCTCTGTTAACACAAGGAAATAAGTCAAGTTGACTTTGAGCATTTGACTTTACAATTTTGATAAAAATAGTATCTACCTTTACTTACCTAAAGAAATCTAGAGAAGAAATCAGAGGTGATATAGAAATGTAATTTCAGTTTTAATCACAGATTTGGAATATCGGTAATACATTGATGAGACTTTTTGTTCAGAATAGGAATTTAAGTTAACATTGGAAATATGTTTACCACTCGAAATTCTCAGTAATCTGATGAAATACATAAATATATTTCTCTGCA
>NW_006295824.1:2838889-2842295 GCF_000327345.1 Myotis davidii | reverse complement strand
CCTTTCACAGGGGTCGCCTAAGACCATCCTGCATATCAGATATTTACATTATGATTCATAACAGTAGCAACATGACAGTTATGAAGTAGCAACAAAAATAATTTTATGGTTGGGTCACAACATGAGGAACTGTATTTAAAGGGCCAGAAGGTTGAGAACCACTGCTTTAGAGGTACATGAAGCAAATAATTTACTCCTATTGGAGGAGAGGGGCCATCATCATATCCCCAGCTCCATGCAGCTACTGATATAGTCCCTAAGGGAATGCCCATAATCCTTTTTTATTTTTCTCTTTGATGGATTTGGAGGTTGAGAAAATAGTAAGAAGCATATATTTGCAAAGCAGCTTCCTTTAAAAGTGTATGATATTTGCAAGGGAATCTCTATTTGGCCACTTGCTTTTTCAGAAAATGCTAAAATAATCAGGAATGAGAAAATATATTTTAAGTGCCCCCATTTAGTGGCTGAAACGCTAATTCCTTAGCAGTAATGCATTAAATTGGCAAATATTACTTTACCCAATGTTACCATTTGGGAAAAGAAACCATTAGGTTCGTAATCCTACAAGTACTATTATAAATGTCATCAAGAATCATTCTTCCTGTAGCTGGGAAGCTATGGAGCCAAATGTGAAGTTTAAATGAAATGATATCACTTGTTTCTTAGGGAATTACACAGAATCAACCTCTCAACTTGGCAGTTTTATTAGACAAGTTGGAATATAGACGGCTGTTATTGCAACTTTTCTTCCTATATCTATTTTATGATCATTTTTCTCCATTATTACATATTCGTACATATGAGGTTATAAGTAAATTCCCTTTTAATATTTTATACTTTTATAAACATTGTTATGCTCTGTTCTTTTTTAATGTATGCAACTTCACACCACTATTCTTTTTACCTCAGTCAGTTTTTTCATGTCACAGTTTATGCTTTTAAGAATATCTCACTTAACAAAATATATGTGAAACTTGCCTTCTATACCTCCTTTTGTTCACTTTCAGGATAAATATTTGAGTCCTATATTTAAGGTACCTATTATTATTCATAAAATTTTGTGGTAGTGACTTTGCTTCCCACAATTTAGTATAAATAAAATCCTAAGATTCTGGAATCTAAGCAGACTCTTGGCTGTCTTGGAGAATCCAGTCCAGCTGATTTTCCAGATAAATTCAGCTCCGTGAGTGAGCCTAAATGAAACCAGTCAGGAACTGCCTACCCACCCCTGAGGTTTATGAGAAATCATAATTTTCCATTACCTTAAAGCAGAGTTTTGGAGTCATTTCATAACAACGGATAGAAAAATTGGCACATGGTGGTGTGTCACATTGGCAGTATTTCAAAACAAAAACCTAAACAGGCATCCTTGGCTTTGAGGCGGTGTGCCAGGCAGAGCTGAGAGGGTGATGGGGAGACTACGAAAGAAGCTTAGGAGAGCAGACTGTTCTCAGGCAACTATTCTCGGGAGTTGGAGAAAGGGTGACTCACATTGTCTAATTGAAGAACAATTGGCAAAACCTTACTTACAATGAACAAGTAGGAAGATAGAAAGTGCACTTAATGCACCTACAGTTCTGGTTTAGGAGATTTTCACGCAGAATAATAAGGAAGTCACCTTACATTTTTATAGCTCCATGTGTTAAAACACAGGAAGAGAGATGAACCAAAGAAGGAACTTGTAGTTGCAAGCAAAATTTAGATGATTTAGGCAATAAAAAATAAAAATATTACTCATCAATATTACTAATATATAAATATTGGTCTCAGGTGGGGAAAAAAATCTCAATGTGAAATCAGACCTGAACTAAATTTATAGGTCAAGAGTGCAACTTTAATACCTTTTTTCAGATCTCTGAAAGGTTTTAAGAGGGTACCTTAATGCTCGGTGGTTGAGCATTGAGTATGAGACAGGAGGTCACCGGTTCAATTCCAGGTCAGGGCACATGCTGGGATTGTGGCTTGATCCCCAGTGGTGGTGTGTGCAGGAGGCAGTTGATCAATGCTTCTCTCTCATCATTGATGTTTCAATATTTCTCTCCTTCTCCTTTTCTCTCTGAAATCAATTAAAATATTTTTTAAAAAGAAGGTACCTATTAAAACTTGTCAGCAGATAAAAAGTGTGCTCAAAGAACTAAGGGGCACCCAGGGTCCACACGGGCTTTTCAAAACTTCACCTGGTGTCTCAAAAAAATAATTAGGGATCTTGCTTTTAGGTGGTACTAATAAAACATCCAGATTGGATTTTTAAAAACCTCAAAACAGGATACACTTTTTTATAGTTCTAAACCTTGGCCATTTGCACTGGGTCAGTCACCCTTCCTGAAAAGGAAATGTAATTTCAGGGGACAGAACAGAAAGCTCAGAAGGCTGAGTAGAATCAATGTTCAGGAAACCATACGCAGGGACAGAAATTAGCCCTACTGGGGGGCGGGGGGGAGGGCGGGATGGGGAACTGGAGACATGTACTTGGATAAATTTAGGAATTCTTAAGGAGTGGTGACTTATATTTTTCCTTCTTCCCATTTTTAAATGGGATTGTCTGTTGTTGCTATCCATCTCAGTCTCACAATTGAATGTCCGCTATCCCTATGTTTCTCGATTTGCTAGGATGAGCGGTTCTTTCATGTTCACAGCTCTCTGCTTCCATGTAGCTGTGCCCAAGATGTTTCTTCCACATGTAGATCATATGCAGATCAAAAGATACTGAGTTTGACTTTGATGTCAGGAAAGAGATTGAGTGGGAATTGGGGAGTGAATATAGATTCTATTTGGGAGCATGTGTGATACAGTTGTGGCTAGAGGATGGGCTGTGATAGATTAACATGGCCACAGATTCTTTTCAGCTCCTCCCATCTTTATAGTGTGCTAAATCTAGGATAGTCTTCTAACTTACATTGACTAGCAATATGTGGAAGAAGTAACATTTTACAACTTTCAGGTCTACATGTCAAAGGACCATCCATATTTGCTGCCCTAGTATAACTATGTAAATAAATGGTTAGTCATACTTGAGGGTGTGAAGCCATGTGGAGAATAAGTGAGTCAATCCAGCCAATAGCCCACACCCACAGCCAGAAATGCAAATTATGCCATTTGGCCTTCCAGTTAGCTAAATCTCCAGCTAATTTTGGCCACATAAGTGAGTCTTAGGTAAAATCAGCAGAGGAAAAAGCCAGACAACAACAAAAACCCGGGTGGTATTGTGAGGCATAATCAACCATAGATGCTTGAGCCACTGAATTTTGGAGAGGTTTGTTAGCAGTAGATAATGATACAGTTAGTGTTTGAAAAGAAATATATCCCTTTCCCTCCCAACTAACACACACACACACATACACACACACACACACACACATATACACACACTCACACACACACTAACACAAAAGCATGCATACTAAAA
>NW_006295824.1:2833603-2837077 GCF_000327345.1 Myotis davidii | reverse complement strand
TATTTGCCTTTGGAAAGGAAAGGAAAAGGAGAAATTCTAACCTTCCTCTCTGGACAGGATGGTACTTGTCAGTTGTCCCACATCTGCTACAGTCTCCTGGGTAAGTGGATGCCTCAGCAACGATATCCCATCCTCATTGGCATACGGGAAATAAAACTTTACCTCCACCTCCTCCAGGTGTTCTGCTTGTTCTGAGAATTAAGCTGACCTAAAAACATAATAACAGGAGAACAACATACATATTTATAGGCCTCACAGAAAAAAATGAAGACTCAAAAAGAAGATATGGCCACGTGCTTAAATACTAGACTGAACAAAGAGTAGTCATTGTCACTGAGTAACTGAAATGTATGTGGGGACTAAAGGAAATTAGGACTATGATAACAAGGTCTATCCGTACAGATTTCTCTTGGCCTCATCTCCCCATCTCTGTTGATAAGATTACTTCTTTTCTCCTGGAATTGGAAGGGGCATTTTTCACATGGCGGTTTCATCTCATATTTTCAGGAAGAAGAGAGGAGATCATAGTGTTCCTTTTGTATCTGCAGTTTTCAAGTGTCTTCAGCTCAAAGTAGTGAATTTGCCAAATCAGTGTTTTGGAGTTGACATTACTCAGCTTCCCTTCAATGCAAAATTATGGCCACAGGTCTTACAATTGTTTAAAATGTAAAAAATCTGGTGCTCATTCACTTCTATAAAGGTCAAGGGTATGACAATGCTGGAATATCAACCAGGAGGTCATGGTTTTATTCCTGGTCAGGGCACATGACTCAGTTTTGGGCTCGATCCCCAGTGTGGGGCATGTAGGAGTCAGCCAATCAGTGGTTCTCTTTCATCATTGATGTTTCTATCTCTCTCTCCTCTCCCTTCTTCTCTGAAATCAACAAAAATATATAAAAAATCTTTTCAGAGGGAATTTGTATTTTTTGTTGGTAGAATTTTCATGATGGCACTGACTCTCCTGCCTGCACATCATGTACAGAGGCCCCTTTGAAACGGAAATTTAATAAAATGATTCCATAAGAATTTTGTTGTTTAAAGTAATAGCAAAATGGTTTTTAACTTGTTTATGACATAGATGACAAGACATAGGACAAAAAGGTAGGGAATTCTGGTGGAATATATGAGGTATTTGGATCTAAAAAGTCAGAGACATTGGTTAATCAGTGATCTAAAGAATCTCAATTTTTTTCTGTCTGAAATCTGAAACAGCCACAGTTCTAAAGTTCTCCATGATCTGCCCATAATGCTGCACTCCTTACTGTACATCTTCTTTTTAGGTAGCAGAAAGGAGCCACTTTTATATTTTGCCTATTACCATATCATGGCCTCATTGTCCACAGCCATGTCCTGGGTCTCCAGCAAGTTTGCTCTGTTTTTCTTATGGAATGTACATTCATACAAAGCATGCTCTTTATAGAAGAATTTAGTATTGGGTTATATGTAAAATGCCTCATGTGTGTTGCATAGAAAAACCACTTTTTCTTCTTTTAAACACTTGCTTTTCTAAGCACAATGACACTAAATATATTTTGCTCCATTTATGGAAGGATGTTATGTTTAATACACATCAGCTACCAAGGTTCTTTACTTTTGCAAATGAGCCAGGGTTGTTCATTGTCCTGCCTTTGGGTTACTATAAACTTAAGTCTGTTAAAAGTCAACAAATATCACACTTACTTATTACTCTTGTGTAGGCTGATGGATGGTGATGATGACATTCATGAAAATGCTATACACTTGTCTCTCTAAAACTACCGATTTTTAGAAGCTTTAGACTTCCAGCTAGAATATGCTGCAGTTCACTTTCCTTTTTCTCTAAAATTAGACTGGTGGCAAACCTTCATGTGAGTTACTGAGCCTGACATCTAATTAACACAGTCTTTACAGGTTTAATGAGCAGTGATAAATTCCTATCCTTTCTTTGGCACATTTTAATTAGTTGTAATTATGAGTGGAGTGACCTGAAAAGATTGTTGTCCCACAAAATCATAGTAAATTTGTATAATTTATATTTGCAGGGACAGAATGTGTTTTTATGACTTGAAAAACTGAAAGGTTATTTAAGCCAGTTTAGTAGTCACATAAAATCCTCTGTGGAGTGCAGGTACGTAAAACACGGAACATTCATATTTTACCAACAATCAGGTGAGATGCTTCATAAATCACATTTATCACAGAGCATTTCTCCAAAGTCAGCCTTTGTAATTTACATAAAACCTGAACTCAAACATATATAGTATATGCATATATATATATACTGATTTTTATCTTATTAAGAAGGCAAAACTACATTAATTTACTACAACTTTTAATATTATTTAAAGCAAGTTATTCATGCCTTGAGGAATAGAAAAAGGTTATGTTTGAACTGAGATATTTGAAAAGTGGCATATATCCATTAGGAATAAAATGTAGAACATGGCAGATTATATCTTTATTTATGAAGATTATAGTGTGACAGAAGAGAAAAGCAAAACATTCTAATTGCCAACATGTGGATGACAGCTGGTGCATATAATGGGAAAACATATATTGTAACTAAGGGATTATTGAAGTTTCTGAGAAGTGATTGTGACTATGGTGATAGTGATGATGATATATAACTAAAAATAAATAACATTTTGTGCTTATTAATTACTAGATACCATTATACAATTTACTTATCTTTTAAATAACTTAATTTTTTTTAGGACTAATTGGTTGTGTTTTCCCATTTAAAGCAAAGTTGTAGAGACCAAGAAAAAAACTAGGATTATATTTGGAAACTAGAGACCTGATGCACAAAAATTCGTGCAAGAGTTGGCCTTCCTTCCCGCAGGCGCTGGCTTCCCTCCGGCACCTGGGACCCGGGCTGCTTCCCTTCTCCTGCAGCCCGCAGGCACCTGTGAACTGGGCTGGCTTCCCTCAGGTTGCCAACAGGTACCCAGGACCTGGGCTGGCTTCCCTCTGGCCCCAGCTTGGTCAGGAAGGACGTCCAGAATGACGTCTGGTCTAATTAGCATATTACCTTTTATCGTTATAGATTCACTCCCAGTGCAATACTCTTTTAAATTAGCATATTGCCCTTTTATCATTATAGATTCACTCCCAGTGGAATACTCTATAAATACATATCGTGTCACTTCCATTAGGTGGAGAGGAGTGGCTCATTTTGTCTTTCCTTTACCCTCTCTGCATTTCAAATATATATTTTAATTCCAAGTGATTATCATCAGTGCCAAGCCTAAAAGGAACATGCATTTTTATTTGTTTGTTTTGTTAATCCTCACCTGATTAGAGTGAGGGTGGCTGGGAGGCAGGAGAGATAGAAAGGGAGAGAGAGAGAGAGAGAGAGAGAGAGAGAGAGAGAGAGTCATGAACATGAGAGAGACACATTGATTGGTTTTCTCCCACATATGCCCCAACAGACCAGGGCCTGTGATCAAACTTGCAACCCAGGTACATGCCCTTGACTGGGAACTGCACACTGAA
>NW_006295824.1:2811883-2833449 GCF_000327345.1 Myotis davidii | reverse complement strand
TTGTTGTAGTGGGTTTTATTTTACAATTATGGTTGCAACATATGTCTTGTTCTATAAACTCTTCTACCCTAGGACCTTGACAATCCCATCAACCCAATATGTATACTGGAATAATAGAGAGGGGAGTGGGTTGTGACTCACTTGTAACCACTTAACCACGGTATGACTTCTGAGGATAGGTTAGAAAAGGCAATGCCACTTCTGCCTTACTTGCTAGAACACTCTTTTTGGAGCCCTGAGCCACCATGTAAAGGTTCTGACTACCCAAAAGGCACCATCCAGATTTCATGTGGAAAGACTCCATGGAGAGGCCCTGTGACCACATGAAGAGTGACTTAATGCCTAGCCTACTCTCTCTCCAGCCAATGTATGAATGCAGCTGCATATGAGACTAAAAACCAAAGCTGTTAACACAGAGAAACTGCTTAAACACAGAAGCTGTAAGAGATTAAAAAAAACACACACAACAAAAAACGATTACGCAGCCAATGTATGAATGCAGCTGCATATGAGACTCTAAAAACCAAAGCAGTTAACACAGACAAACTGCTTAAACACCGAAGCTGTAAGAGATTTAAAAAAAACAAAAACAACAAAAAATGATTACTTTATGATTTGCTGATGCTGTATTTCATAGTCATTACATACTGGGAGAACTCATTTAATTAAAAGTTATATTTAATTATTGATTATGTATCACACTAATTAGTTTTAAGAACAGCAGAACAAGCCCTGGCCAGTGTGGCTCAGTAGGTGGGGACGTTGGAATGTCGTCCCAAACACTGGAAGGTGACAGTGTGATTACTGGTTGGATCCCCCGTTGGGGGCAGCTGATCAATGTTTCTCACGTTTATGTTTCTCTCTCTCTCTCTTTCCCTTCCTCCCTGAAATCAATAAAAAAATAAATAAATACATAAAAACTGTCTTCAAATGTACACACAACAAGGATGATACTATAGTTGCACAACTGCTCTCTTGATTCTACAGACAGGAGATCGTGAGCACACTCTGAGAATCAGAGGCTTTCATGGGCCAATCCCAGCCTGGCACTGGAATGCACTTCGGTTCCTGGCAAGTCGCTTAACATCTGTGGAACATCATTTTCCTCTGCAAAAAGACCATAATCTTTCCTGTCGCACAGGGGTGTTGTACTGTGTAGATAGGGTGGCACTCTGAAAATATGTCCTATCATTTCAGGTAACGTTATAAACATGCTTCTCCTTTCTCAGTTGGGACCATATGGAGTGGCTGCTAAGAGGACTTCTGGCTTCTAGTTTGCAAAGTTTCCACTATTCAAACTGTCACCTGACAGCCTGCCGCTTCCCTTACTAACCATTTAAGCACTGCAGTGGTTGGTTAAATAAAAATCCATGCATCATCTAGAAATGCATGCTGCTTTGGCTTCATTTCCCCAACTTTACAGAAATTTTGCAAAGTTGAATGGGGCTTTCATAGTTCCAATTTATCTCGGATTTGTGAGAGAATTTTGTTTCACTCCTAAGCAGCCTACATCAGAGAACAATTTGCTAGGGCAATCCAAGGTCCTGGTTAAGTCTTAGTTAAAATGTTCTGGTAAGAACACACTAATGACTCTTGTTTCCTTGGATATTGACATAAATTCCTTGGCTAATGAATGTATGTTTCTTTTAATAGAGTCTTGGATTATCTATATAGAAAATCTCCTTAAAAGAAAAGACTTGCAATTAGCTGAATTAGTCCACATTCAATTTCATAATAATTGTACACTTAAATTAAAGATATAAGAAGTAAATAATGGTTTATTATAATTTAACCAAGCAAAGTTTTAATCTAATTTGGTCAATATTAAGGGAGGGAGAATTTATTTATATTTTTATTGTATTTCAAACCTGTAGTTAATTCAAACAGCAATATCAGATCAAATTTAGCAGTGTCTAAATTGGGCTTATGCCCCCCCCCATGACCATATAAGTAGCTTAAAATAAGACAGAAATGTAAGTTTATTACTTTTAAAAGAGATGTGATATTGTCATTAAAATATTTGTCATTAAAATATTTATAGTTGCAGCAAAAAGGTTTTAATCCTTTCTTCCTTATTTGCAATGCTCATACTCGTCTATAAACAATCCATCCCTATACCAGGTGATTTATAAGGAAATTACACCACTTTTGTTTCACCCTTTTGATATTTTTTTTTGTTTTGTTTCCTTTTGATATTTGAATGTTGTTAATCCTGATCTTGTGTTTCTATAATATATGCTTTTTAAATCTAAATCTAAACTCTCTCAGTAAGAGGTATTAGAACACAGGTTGAATTCATTCCAACTCATCTAATAAACTGCTAAATAAAGGAAATCCATGGCTCTTTTCCCTGCCCCTTTCTTTGGATGGTTCTAGATATTTCATGTCTTTTATCATTTAAAAAATTAAAATAACCTGCAGCTTGAGACTGTCTGAAGGAACACTCTGCACTCTGTGACAATTGCAGAAGTTCGGTGAGTTCCACCTGTCTCCAAGTGTCCTCAACATGCTGCTCTTCCACCATTAAACAACCATAGATGATAGAGTCCACCTCATAGGACCACCAACATTTTTCTTTAGATTAAAACCGGAATTTTGGTTCTCTAAAATGACTTTGTCATAGAAGACTTTAACAGTTTGAATTGGGACATGAGAAACAGGATAGTACAACAGCTACAAGTGGCCCTCAGGCAAGAGAGAGAAATTCTATATCCTAAAGAAAACCGAACAGAATGCCTAACCTGCATGCCTTGCTCTTCAGACAATCCAACTTCAGGCTCTTATAATCAAAACGTATGCTCAGTACTAAGCAAACAGGAATCCCAATTTGTATTGAAAACACACACACACACACACACACACATCAATTGCCATTGCCAAAATTATTTAACATTGCTATCCAATATAAACAAATAATCAAAATCCTATCGAAATTTTCAGTGAAGTTAGGAGCAAGAGGACTAAGTCAGGAGATTACTCACCTTGCTAATGGGTAATTGGAATCTGTAGCCGTTTCTCTATGAGGTGTTTCTTATGATGACTCGCAGTGAAAAGAATAATTTGAAGCTAGGCATTTGATGAGAAATTAGAGTTTAATAGTTTAATATTATGGATTATGATAAGTGAGCAGGTGAACATATATCAAAATAGTAATTAAATAAGTAAAATTGTACTTTAATCTGATACATCTAGAATTTTTTTATTTAAGATTTGATGAACACTTTATTTTAGAGCTCAGGGGTCTTAGCAACAGTGTATTTTAAATTCCCAACATATTGCATCTTAAGCATCCCTCATTTTAATAACTCCATAATTATAAATCATACTGTGATTTGCACCATAAATTTAAAGTCATGGACATGCTTTCCTAAGCTCTATTGGTTATGCCATAATAAAACCAAACTCCATAATACTGGCAAATAAAACATCTGCATGAGTGTGCAAATAAAGTTTTTAAAAAAAGATCATGTATTTTTACGTGGAATAGGTTCATAATATATGTACTCACCAAAGATAGAAAGTGAATTAATAGTGAACTGAAAATGGAATTTAGGACTTTCTGACTACCAGTAGTATTTTTAATAAATATATCAACCTTGTCAATTTTATTGACAAGTGTCCTGGCAAACATTATCTTTGAATTTAACCAACTAGTACTGGCATTTTTGGCTTGAGAATGTCAAGTATCTGAGAATGTACAAGCATAGGTTAGAGTTGACAGAGGAAGAAGTTGTGACATTATTCTACTTACTGAAAATATTTCTTGGTTCCTTAAAAAAATAATATTTTCTGTATTTTGGGTTCATTAATCTGAATAGTAAAACTTTAATATTAAAGGAAGAACAGCTAATAGCATAAAATATGTTATATTGCTCTTCGTGTGTTACTTGCCATTCCTATGAGCCCTTTCATTTATAGGACAACCAACCAATGTTAAATAAAGTGTTTCCTCCTGGTGGTTTTTCTAATTTGTAGTCCCTACTTAACTGTAAGCTACAAAAAAAAATAGGGGCATTGTATTTTCCAAATCTGGCACAATGCCTGGCACTGACTAAGAATTAAATAACTGTCTAATCAATAAAATTATTACATAGCTATTAGTCTAATCTCTTCCAAAAGTGTACTCTATTTAATCAAGTTATCTCTTCAGAGGAATTGGATTTTCATGAATCTTCAGTTCATATGATAGGAATATTCATATTTTATTGCTTTTAATCAGGAAATTATTTTAAATTAAACGCATTTACTTTTCGTTTTGACTTTTCAGAATTTTACTTATTCATTTATTAGAAATGTTAAACCTCATCTGCATAATGCTTTCCCTGATTTTTTTATTCTTCTACTAGTGACGAGGTGCATGGATTCATTGAAAGGAAAATAATTAGAAGAAATATTTTAATATTGTTATTTGCCCTTTCTCTGTAATGGACGCTGGTCGCTGTCTGTGGATGATCTGTGGGGTGATCGAGCCCCTGCCTGGCTCCTTCAGTGCCTGGGAGCCAGGAAGTGGCCCTTCCCCCTACCCCCATCACTGGTTGCTGTCTGCAGGGTGATTGGGCCCCACTTGCACCTGCCTTAGGCTGGTGCTGCCCGCTCACCTGCTCCACCATCCCGCCGTGGTCCCGCTGTCATCAAGCCCCATTGGAGCCTGCAGCACCTCCACTGCCACCCACTGCCAGTGTTGTCTCACTAAAGCTCACCATGTTTTGTGCTGTCCCCTGGTGGTCAGCGCATGTCATAGCAAGTGGTCAAACTCCCGGTCGAGGGGAAAATTTGCATATTAGGCTTTTATTATATAGGAGGATTGGTAATCTTAAACATTTTGGTTTCTATTAATTTTAAGTGCAAACAACATTTTTTATTTGCATTTGATATTGTTTTGAAAAAATCAATTATTTTTTCTGTATTTTATAATTAAAAGAGAACTAAATTTCATGTATATAGATATTTTGTGTGAACACATTAAAGACTGTAATATATTTCAATATAGTATTATTGTTGCCATAGACAAGGATACCTTTTGGGGATAGCTGATACAGTTCTTGGCATACTCTAGTCATAATATGTATGTTGTGTTTAAAAACAGGAGCCCAGTGGACATCAATGTGCTGACCTAGGCCTTACAAGGAGACAGTATGTGTGAGTGGATCTCATATTACAGGATTATGTCATCATGTTCATAGGACCAGAAATTGTTTTGTCAGTCTCCTAAGAGTAGTCCAGCTCTTAGCTACAGGCCCACAATCATCAGAATCCCAAAGATATGGCATACCATTCAGAATGAATATTTTCTTCAAAGAAAACTATCCAACTTGTGTTGGCTCCTCAGCATTGAAAATCATTCTCATTGAAAGACTCCTTTAAAAGAGTATAACTAAGGGCAATTAGTTCAGCAATCTTTAAGACTATAAGTATGATAGCTAAATATAACTTCTGGAGCAGGTTTTGGCAAATTAGCACCAGCAGGCCTATTGTGGCCTGATGCTTTTTTACTCATATTTCAGGAAAGAAGATTTTCTTACATTTTTAAATGATTGAAAAAATCAATAGAATAATTTTATATATATAAATAATCTTCACCCAAGGATATGTTTATTCATTTTTTATAGAGATAAAGGAAGGGGAAAAGAGAGAAAATACACACACACACACACACACAATGATAGTTCCCACATGTACCAGGAATAGAGCCTACAACCTAGGTATGTGCCCTGAGAGGGAATTGAATCCACAACCAACAACACTGCAGCCAACTGAGTCACCTGACCAGGACAAGAATAATATTTTCTGGCACATGAAACATGTATGAAATTCAAATGTCCAACCATCCAAAGTCAAATCACCTTCTGTCACCATATATTTGGCCCCTTTCCCACTTTCCTACTTTCATATCTTTGACCTTTTCTTTCTATATTTTGGTTGATATTTGTTATGCTTGTACTATGTGACTCTGTAGTTGAGCCTCAACCTGTAAACCAGGAGGTCACGATTTGATTCCGTCAGGGCTCATGCCTGGGTTGTGGGCTCAATCCCGAGTGGGGGGCATGCAGGAGGCAGCCGATCAATTATTCCCTCTCATCATTGATGTTTCTGTCTCTCTCTCCCTCTCCCTGCCTCTCTGAAATCAATGAAATATATTTAAAATAAATAAATAAAATACATGAATACAATAATTGTAAATTTACTTGTGCTTGACATTTGCCTGCCGCCTTTTAAGTGATTCACAAGCACCATCTCAGGTGACCCTCACCATTTTGGAGTACTCAGATAAGAAAACCAAGGATTGGAGAGGTCTTTTATGACAACTGTAAGTTACTCTCAAAATGGAGAACAGGCTTTAAAACAAGGCCAAGTGACTCCAGAGTTTGTAATCCTAACCAATATGCTCTATGATTACAAAATACATAATGAATATGTCCTGATTCTACACTGTTGATGTCAAATTTTAGATTCATTGATGTTAAAAAAGAATATCACTTAATTGTAAGTAGTCAATATACTCCTGTTAACCATTTTCATTTGGATATGTGTTTTTAAAGTAGAGCTTTATGAAAAGTAAAATGCCCAATTCACTTGTAGTTCAGCTAATTTAATAAAATATTCATTGCATTCAACATTATCTTAGCACTAATTAAAGATCTTGGCTCTGTGAAATTAGGTAATGAAAATATACCTTTTATTTTTCCTTTGGTCTTGTTCTATCTAATAAGTAAGAAAAAACAGTTACACTTGCAAGTTATATTCACCTGAGTGCTTTTAGCAACATTTGAAAATACAGTATAAGTGCTGCAATATAAATTCCTTACATAAGTTCTATTACCTAAATGTTAGCGACTCACCTAAATGAAATTTTAACTTTGAGGTTTTTGGGGTTTTTTTTAAAATACTATACTTTATTGATTTTTTTACAGAGAGGAAGAGAGAGGGATAGAGAGTTAGAAACATAGATGAGAGAGAAACATCCATCAGCTGCCTCCTGCACAGCCCCTACTGGGGACGTGCCCGCAACCAAGGTACATGCCCTTGACCAGAATTGAACTTGGGACTCTTCAGTCCACAGGCCGATGCTTTAGCCACTGAGCAAAACTGGTCAGGGCAAACAACTTTGAGTTTTAAAGTGCATTTTACCTTTTCTCACATGTACAGTTGGGTGCCATATTTTTGTCTGTTTTGCAAGTTTGGTAAAAAAAAATAATAAAAGTTGGTTTCTATGTTATATAAATTGATAGATAAGCATCTTGAATCCAAGCTAGATGTTAAAAAGTAAAATTTTAATTTATCTGAAATTGTTCTTTTAACAAGAGCAAGTAAGAAATAGAGAAACGTAAAAATTTCATTGGTTTTATCTTCAAAGAAATATAGTTGGAATTAAAGAGATCTAAGAATAAAATAACTTTCCATGAAGGAAACATCTCTGGGTAATAATAAAATAATTTAAATTTAGAAGATAATATAATTTATGAAAACCCATGGTTTTATGCAATATTAATTGAATATTCATAACTATTAGTTCTCTGTTGCTGATGTATCAAATTGGTACAAATTTAACACTTTAATCAACAGAAATTTATTAATTTATAGCTTTTTAGGTTTGAAGTCTACCCGTCTTACTGAACTAAATCAAGATATTAGGAAGGTGTATTCCTTTCTGTAGGCTCTAAGAGTAAATTTTCCTTGCCTTTTCCAGCTTAGAGAAGGCATCCGCATTCCTTGGCTTGTGGCCTCTTCTTCCGTTTTCAAAGCCAGCCATGTTGCACCTCTCTGTGTTCTACTTTCATAGTCACATCTCTCTGACTGCAACTCCCCAGATGCCCCATTCTTTCACTTTAGGACACTATTGATTACATTGTGCCTACCTACATGATACAGGATAATCTCCCTATTTTAAGGCTGGTGAGAAAATTTAATTCTATTTCCTATCTTAATCCAATTTTGCCAGTAACATACTCACAGATACCAAGGATTAAGGTGTTGAAATCTTTGGGGACCATAATTCTGCCTGTCACAAAAACTTACCCTTGGTTTTAATTTAGACATTACTGATTCTAGATTCTTTTATTCAAGCAAAATGACAGTTTATCACACTTTGTAATGTAGTCATTCACTATTTCTATTTCATTTTTATATGTAACTGATTAATGAATAATCAAGTAGTAGCATACTTCATGATGAACATGGCAGGGTAAATGTAGAGTCAGTGAATACCTCTTAGATGACCCTCAATATTTTCCCTCTGGGTCTGTATATCAATCAAATTTAAAAATATTTTTAACAGTGTCCAAGACACATAAATAGGGAGCATTTCACAGGATGCTTACCTCAGTGGAGAAGGAATGGAAATAGACTAAAGAACAAGTTTGCTAAAATTGCCTCTGTTGGCAAAATGTAGATGTGGGTCAGGATCTGAAAGTGGCGAGAATACATTTGGGGGAAAAACATTATATTAAGATAATAACTTATTTTGAATTATTATTTTAAACTGATGTAAGTTAACCTAGGGGCTTAATACTTTGTTGTCATCAAAAGGAGAGAAATTATAAATACAAGTACTGGCATAGGGCCACCCCAAATATTCTGAAAAAACTCAGTATATTTGAGTTTTCTGGCTAGCCACTGGCCACTCTGAGAACTTTTGTATAAGCTGGTAAAAACACAGGCAGATGTGCCTTACAAAATATGTGAAATGGTAAGTTTATGCAGTCATTGTGCCTTAGGTGGCCTGGCCATCTTCCAGTGAGTCTCTTGCTCTCTATGTGGAATCATCTTATTCTAGTAAAGTTTGCCCATTGTATAGCATTTGATCAGCCTATAAAACCATAGCAAACCAACATTTACCTATAGTTCTAAGCCACGGCAGATTTAGGTATTATCAGGTAATGTGTGAACAGAAACTCTTTTCTTAGAATTCCAGTTGTTTTTTATCCTTAAGCCTGTCCTGTTTCAGGTGGATGCTTTCAAGTGTCCCTAGTGTCAGGGTCCCATCACACATTCTGCTCTACTCTGAGCTACTGCAGTCTACTCCTTCCTTTGACTTGATTAGAATTATGACTTTGTTGTACCCTGGAAAACTGCAACATTCAGTATCCCCAAAGTCCATTTATGTCTGCTGATAAAATAGACAACCAAGTAACACACTCCACTGGTACATTGCTTATTGAATGAGCAACCCTCTTATCAACACATCTTTTCAGAGCATGAAGCTGAGGAAATAGCAATCCTCAGAGTATGCAAATCTCCTGAAATAAAGGAAGTCCTATAAGAATACTACCTGTGATGGGAAAATACTCACAAAAGAGTCTGACCCAAAGCACACTCTAAGAAAATTATTACATTACCTTTGGGCCTTTAGGCAAATACATAAACAAAAAGGCAGCCTTTGAAAGGAAAGCACCACAAAAACAAAAAATCACTTTGATGTCATGCTTTTAAGCAAGGTTCAGTGAAATAAAACAGCGAGCCATATCTTAAAAAAATGCTCAAGGCAAGAATAAATGCACTCCAAGGATTGATCATCTAGCTACCCAGCCTTCTATACATTAAGGTTACAAAAAAGTTATCCATGTAAGAACTAGAAAATATTCTACCCCTGAGTACCTCCATAAAAAACAAAGTTGTCAAAACAAAGTCTGTTCCAAATAGTATCAATTTTACACAGTTTCAAAGAGAAATTCCACAAAAGTTCAGATAATGCCAGTCTATTTAAAAATCTATTACATCAATACATTAAAAAATTTAGTTCCCATAAATACTAATACTTAATTTATTCCCATAAATACTAAAAATCATTGAAAAGTTAGCATATATTCATGCTAAATCCAAAAAAAGTAATTTATTTTCTCTTTGACTTGTGGAAAATTGTTTATTTACTTTTTAGTAAAGATCAGAGGAAAGAAAAGAAGGATAGGAGAGCAAAAAAACAGAGGAAGTGTCTTAAATCCTAAACCATCTCACAAAAATATGATAACTGACAGACTTCAGTTTTTGTAACTAGATAAAGGAGAGTTTTAATCTGATTTTCACTTGTCATCAGTGTTGTTTTGAGAAATTTGCTTAAACTTACTAAATTTCACTTTCCTATAATATACCACAAGATTATAAAAATATAGATGTATGCTACAATTGGGTTTTGGTATATCATCTCACCAAACTATTCCTTATGATGCTATTAAATTAAATAGTGCCTGATTTTCACAGAATAATTTGGTTTGAAAGCAATAATTTTTATGGGCTGAAATGCTTCTCAATTTTATTTCTTTAATATCTTTTTTATTCATGTCATCTATTTGTTTATAGATGACGATAATTGTTCCACTTATTGAGAATTTACCATGTAAATTTAAAAGTATTTTATGTGTATAAATTCGCTTAACCTTTACAACTACTTTTTATCCCATTTAAAAACAAAACAAAACAAAACAAGAAGTGAACAAACTTAAGCTTAGAGAGTATAAATAGCATGCTCAAATTATAGATTAACAGGTGGACTTAGATTTGAATTGCTGCAGGCAAATGCAAAAGCCTTCCCATGCTCTGAAATAATACATGTACTACCTCTGTCTCTGCTGTTCTGACCCCTGACCACATATTGTTATCACCTGGGGATACATTTGAAACATATCAATCAGTGCTCTGGTAGTATCCACCAAATTTCTGATACAATTAATTTGGGATAGGTCTGACATTTTTATTTTTCAAAGTCTCCTAGACATTATAATATGAATCTGGCATTGAGAACTATTGCTCTAGATGACAAATAGTGACATAAAATAGACTGACAAAATATATAGGTGACCGTATGGAGATTCAGAATGTCACATAATCTATTCTGTGAACTAGTTGTATTCCAGGACAAGTGAATCAAGTTACAATTAGTTTAATTAGCACTTGTACAAGCTTTCAAAGGCTTTACTGCTAACTACCTTGGAGTCTAATAAGGCAAAATTCTGTTCTACCTAAGTACATAGAGTAAATCACTGGCTATACATTTCTTAATGATTAAGAAGATCTCAGCCTGTCGATCTGTAGAGTTAATTACTTTTTATTCATGCATTCAGATTTACTTCCCAAATAAAATTACACTAATGTCTAGTTATATGGAGACAAATGTGGGAGTACAATTTAAAGTAAAAATAAGGTCTATCTTTTCAAATAGATTAAAAGCAGGAAGAGGATGTGATTAGCATAAACACCTATTTCTTCTTAGATTATTTCAGTCACTCATTTGAGATTTGGAATGTTATTTTCATACCTCCTTTAGCCTTGTTTATCCCTGGAAATGGGCCCTATTCTTAAGTATTTCTCATGGGAATATAATTTGCTTATATAATTTCTTTAATTCTTTTCCTCGATGTTGGTAACCACATGGGGCATTGCCTTGATGGGACCATTGGTTCCTCTCCTGCTCTTGCTAACAATCTGTGTACATAATTTATAAGACTCATTACCTTTAAAACCAATAAGTGATCCACTGTGCTGTTTTGAGCATTTCATAGACTTAGCAGTGTAAATGATTATTTGCCATTTTGCGTGATCTTCTTTTATTGTGTCTATTTTATGGGTTTATTAAAATGCATAATGTATATTACTTTTCTTGAGCTGTTATGGCTCCACCCAAGATGTAAGCAATTATTCTACTTGATTATCATCCACAAGCTCTGCCTCTTCTAAGTATTTTTATACCAAAATTATATTTTAAAACATGGTTATGATCATGTTCCTTGCATGCTGAAAAAAAATTAGAAAGGGCAGGAAGTACTAACCAATGCATGTTGAATACTATTTACAGCATTTTCCCACTACCTTTAATGCATTTTCTTTCCTTTGCCCCCTGTATTTCTAAGTAAGCAAAAAAAGGATATTTAATATTCTTATAATAGATCTAGCATTGTCTGTTCTCTATGCAATTGCTCATGATTTGAAATACCCTTCTTCTTCTTTACCTATCTATCCACTTGTTCAAATGTTCTGTAACAGATTAAGTCTTCTTGGATCATAAAAAGAAATCTTTGTTTCCTTTTGATATACCCACAAAGATCTTGCTCATGTGTTAAGTAGTGTGCATGTATGTTACTGCTTCCTTCATTAAATGTTAAGCCCCTTTGAAGTTCAGCAGCTCACATTACTCATCTTGCAGTTTCAGCATGGTTTACCATTCACAAGAATATTGAAATGTCTGTTCAACTCATTTGATTACAACTTACAAACCACATTCAAGAAATAGTTTTTGAGCTGTTACTTGGGTATCATATGGTTGATACATATAACATTTGAATGTACATTAAAATAACCTTGTCATGACAGAATGGTGCCTTGATATTAAATTTTTTTCATGCATAAATTAATGGAGAGCTTCCATTAAGGAAAATAATGTATATTTTATATATATATGATAGCACTATATTTTAAGTTTAGGTTCAAATATCAATTATGCATTTACTTTTTAATTTTTAATTATCTATTTTTAAAAAATAAACAACACTCTGTTAAATCTTACCTGTAGATTGAAGAAACTACTTTGTGAATTTCAACTAAGAATACTTTTCAACTAAACAATAAGTAAACATCAAAATGACAATTGTTGTCATATGAAATGCGATAAAATACTGATTGCAAATTATATATTGAGATTGGCAAAGCCTAAACCATGAGAATGATTTATTTAAAAAGGCATTTTGTAAACCTTTCCAAATGATGAGGAATAAGATGTTTTCCCTTATAATTTCTTTTGTGTTGCCAATTAGACTATGTTTCCATGAAAGGCTACTGTCAAGGAAAAGAGAACAAAACACTGGATGATTAATGCTACAGGCATTTTTATTTTCCAAAAGAGAAAACATTCTGAATACATAACACATAAATTTAAAATGCCCTTTCCTCCTACGGAAGTTTGATAGCTGAGAATGATTTGTGTATTATGAAGAACCTCTCTATATCTAGTGGCACTTCATATTTTATATTGATGATCCTAGAAATGGATACATGTTCTCATACCCCGATATGCATTTTTTAGAATCTCTATAGAGTATTGTTGGAAAAAAATAATATCTGCTGACAGAGTAAATATATTTCTAGGAATAGTATCAATGGTTTCCCATTTATTTCACATTTCACATTGGCAGTTACATGATGCTGAATCTATAGAAAGTGAAAGGGACCAATGGCTGCCTCAGCAGTGTAGACCGGCTTTTAATAACCTCATCAACTGCCTGAGGCATTTCTGTTTTCTGATGCTCGGCAAAGGCAAACTGGCTAGTAATCTCCAAACAGAGTCTGCATGCTGCTTTGAATTATAATCTATACAGGGATTTGCAAGGGCTAAAAGCAATCATGTAGATAGTTTAGTTAGGAAACGTATCCAAGAGATACTAAGCGTTGAATAAATGATAATTTCCATTGTTATTTCAGTTTTATTTTCATTTCTATTCCCATAAAACTTATGGTGAGTTAAGAGTCCTGGAGAACAGTGTCACTCTAATTCCTGGAAACTTGTCACTGGTTAAACAGGACTATGATGGACCATGCTGTCATTAAATGTCATCTGACGTGACAAATGTTAACACTTGTTAGTGCCAAGTGAAGGTGGCACTAACATGATCAATAGGAAATAAATGGCTCTGTGCAGACACATTTTATCCATTCTATAGTTTTAAAATATAAATATTTCTACATGTTTTATGAAACCATAAATATTTCAAACCATTTTTGCATTAAGTGGTTTTTAAATATAGCAAGCTGATCACTTAGACTATTTCTGGGTATCATAGTTTGTATTCAGTGCACCTCTGGATGTAGTTACTGCAAAGTCAATCTATTCCTCTGATTTTTTAGCTGAATATTTTTCTGGAGATGCTTTAAACTAGGGTGATCAGACATCCCATTTTTGCCTGCAGTAGTCTTGGTCTAATCCTGTTGACATGGTGTTCCATGTGGATTAGTACTGTTCTTGGTTGTGAATTGCTTTCAATCAAAGTCTTATTTAAAATACATTAAATGGAACCATAAATATTTTAATAGACCAGCATTGGTACATATAACTTCTGCCTTGATCTCATTTAGTAGTATGTAAAAAGCATGTAAAGGGTGCTCTCATTTAAAATCATGTTTAAAACTTAAAGATAAAGATGAATAGTGAAAAATCATCTCTTTTCCCCATACTTTTCTAGACAGAATATTAGCAACACCCCCCTTTTAAGGATACTCTTTGAATAGATAAATTGTGCTTAGGCACCAGAGGCCAGGGACAACTAATTTCTTTTTGTCTATAGGGTTAGAGGGAGAACTATGTATCTATGCTGCCTCTGTAACCAGTTGTCAAGTGGCCCATGTTGTGGCCTGTGAGATATATCACACCTGTAGGTAACCAGTCATTTGGCTCAGAAGTACAAGTTGCAAATCATTTGATAATTGTTTGTGAAAATGTGCATGAAATAGACCCTGAGTAGTTCTTACTATAGGGATTTTGAAATTTTATTTTAGTATGTAATTTTTAGGTACTTCTTGTTTTAAATTATTGTATCTTTCAAAAACAACAATATAATTAAATATTATGTACTGGGTTTAAGTTCTTAAAGACAGTTGATAAAAATATGTAATGGATCTAAACCTTGATATCGATCATCTACCATGAGTGTTATAGTGGTATTGCTGACTATATTTGAATCAGAAGACATAAATCTGCTGGCAAAGCATCACTATCTACTGCAAAATTTAGCAAATATTTCAAAAAGAAGGTGCTGGGGATAATGACTTAACACCTGTAGGTGTAGAAGGCTTAATTAACTCATCACTCTATGGAATATGAATCTTTATTTAGATGAAATAACTGTGCTTCAAATTGATTTTACTCATTTTAAATTCAAGTTTTCTTATGATCATGATTAAAATTTCAAGGATAGTTGTTACTATGTTCTCCATTAAGTGTTGAACTTTGTAAACATTGCAAATATGTCAGATTCAATAGGTTTGATCAGATGGTTCAAACTGAAAACCAGTAAGTTAATTTCAGATGTTTTGATAGATTTTATATGGCATTACTCATTTTTAATTATTTTTATTGTGAATGTTCTTGAAATATAGATTTAAAATTCAATATTGAAGATAAAATAATTTGCTTTGATGTTTATTGTATAAATAAACACTTTTATTGAGTACAATTGCTATAGAAAATTCATATTCCACAAAATTAAGCATCTATGAAGTGGAAATATCCTTGGATTCACAGTTGCATCCAAACAATTTGCTAAATTTAGCAATAGAAAAAAAGACAGGATTTTCAAAATTTGTAGACACACTTATCCAGAATAATTCTACTCCCTTATTTTGTGACAAAGCTGATATTGAATACAAATTATTCTTAAGCATGCCATAATGGTGGCTTTCTCTTTGCTGACCATCATCAACTTAATTTAACAAAAGTTTGAACATTTAAATAACTACTTTTATATCAAACATATTCATATAAAATATATAAAACAGTTTTTATAAATGAGTACTCAAATTTTTTTATAGTTTGTACAGTCAGTTGAGACAAATCAAATTATTCTATATAGAGAACAAAAAACTTTCACTTTTGAAGTTTTGTGTGTTATAATTATTGAAAATCATGCTTGAAATGCAAAGGCATTATAACTATCTCCTAAAATCAATGGAGAAACTGAAAAAAATTAAACCAGGGATCATATAGTTTTATTCTTTAATTTTGAAGTTCTAAATTCAATCTTTGAAATGTCTACAATTTCAGTGAGAATCATTTTAATGGAACTTTTGTGGAGCTATTTTTAACTAGATAAATTCATAGTCTGTACTGGAATGGAATTTTTATAAATTAATTGTGCAAATGGCCCTAATTCTTTATTTCTCTCTATCCATGCACTTCCAAGGTATTTTGATAGCTTCTTCTATCCAAAGGTAGGCTTATCTTATGATTTACTTTAGATAAATGGCCATGGCAAATATGTCATTTTGCCAATGTAAGCCTAGGCTTCAAGAGGTTTGGCATACTGCTACTCTCTCTTGAGACCTTCCTTTAGAGCAAGTTAGTTAGAGGATTAGGGCCATTATGTGGTAGAGTTGAAGAGGACATTTTGCTCCCGCAGGAGACATCTGAGACCAGCCAAATGACTAGATGAGCAACCACAGCCAAGATCAGCTGAGCTTCAGACAAGACAAGCAGAATAGCCCAACGTCTCAAAGACTTGTGACGAGTCATTGTTCTAAACCACTGAGTGTTGGGGTTATTTGTAACATAGCAAATAACTAACCAATGTAGGCATGAAGATTAAAAAGTTCACAAATTTATAGTGCCTCACGTCAGTGAAACATTCAGAAGATTCCTAAAGACAGTGTTTTATAGAGTATTGATTTGGATAAACATTTCTTAACAAATGTATAAAAAGAAAGTGTCTGTGAAAGCAGTGGGGTGAAATGTTTGCACATTTCAATAATTTAAAAGAAATGGAACCAAAATGGAGACTATTTATTTACCAGAATGTTCTGAGTTCACCATGTATGTCAATGTCTAAGAGAGAACATTCTTTAAAATACTGGGACCTACAAAGAGGAATCAGTTGAGTCATTAATTTCAATGAGTGTCCTAAAAATGGAGCTTGAAAATTATAGACAATTTATGAAAAAAAATATGTAATAAGGACAGGGAAAGAAATAATATTCGGAAAATAAATATAGTATTAAAGACCAATATAACTAAGAATTAAATATGTGAATACAGTACCTGAATCAAAAGAATAATTTTGCTTCTATTATTTAATGCTCAAATAGCCATTAAAATGCCTATTTTTGTTTTATTCTTTATTTTTAAGACTTTATTTTTTTAGAGCAATTTTAGGTTGATGGGAAATTGAGAGGAAAGTACAGATATTTCTCATACTCCTCTCCCCAAATTTTCCAATGCCATCCCACTGCTCAAATGCTTGAGTTTTCCCATTGAGCTTCATACAAACTCCAGACTTCGTAATAATTTTCTTTAAGTTATGGAGCTCTGGAACATACCTACCATTCAATTAAACCTCATTTCCCTCTATCACATTGAACTATCAGCTCCAGCCATTTTATTTCTTCATGTACCCCCCCTTTTTTTAGTCCTGCATTTGAATGCTTCTTTTTCCTAGTATCTTTACCCTGCTCCCTTATACTAGTACAATAAACTAATTTATTTCATCCACGTTTTCAATTTAGTTTTTGCTTTATATTTAAAACCTGCTTTTTAAAATTTCACTTCTGGAATAAACCAACCTTGGTAATGAAATATTGTACTTCTCTATATGTGCAAATAGCAGAACAACAATTTTTTCCAAATATTTTCTAATTAGTTGGATATTGCAACTATATTTTTAAGTTTATATTATTACATAGGTATTCAGATTTGCTCTTATGTGAACATCTGTAAAGCTTTTAATGATATCCCTATTTTAATTTATTAAATTATTGGTTTATTCACTTTTTTATTAATCAGTCTCACAAGAGTTGATAGTTTTTAAGTTTTTGTTGCTAATAAAGAAATTTTGGTTTATGTGACATATTAAATATATTTTTAAAGGTAATTATATTTATTGTAATTCACGTGGTTAAAAGCTTTGATGGAAGCAATGTAAATGAGGCTGTGTTTACCCTAAGCACTTGTTTAAAATGATTGTGGTTCCATGGGTTCCTGCTGTCCCCTGCACACTCACCTGCCCCTTTCTTGACTTTCTTTAACGTCTGTCTTTATTAAGATACAGTTCACGTACTATACAATTCACCCACTTAAAGTACACAATTCAATAGTTTTTAGTATCTTCACATACCTTTTAATGTTTTTATCTCTTCTTTCTCATGCTCTTTTATTAGGCTTTCTCTGATCTACTTCTCAACTAAAAAGTAGTTTTATTAGGAAGCTAATGATATGAAATGATCTAGTATTGCTATTGGTGAAATGCCACAAAGAACCATCCCTAAGTAAGCTAGAATGTGCTACACTGGTGGCTGTTATCACTTCACTTTATTAAAACTTATATAGGCTAAGGAATAGGAGTAATAAAAAGGTGTCTTGAGTATAATAAGAAAATATCACTGGATACATTTGCCTCTAGTAGACTTTGCATCCAAATTAAAAGTACTAAAGGGAAGTTCAGAGTCCCTTTATATGATAAGTAGTGGTAATTCTTATGAAACTGAATATCATAAATGCCTGCTCTGACTTTACCTTCCATAGTAGATGAATTAGATAGTACTAACTTTATAGCAGTTCAAGTTTTTGTACATTCCTGAACACCATATGGAAATGTATATAATATGGGAGGACTTGCATTAGATATACTATTCATGAATCCACATGTCCTAGGTTAATGAAGCAAATCAAAAGGAATTCCTGTTGAGAAACTAAGGTGGCGGCATAGGGAAACACCAAAATTGCTGCCTCCTACAACAACTTCAAAACACAATAAAAGGACAGAACGGACATCATCCAGAACTTACAGGAGGGCTGGCGGAGTGGAAATTCTACAGCTAGAAGGAAAGAGAAAAGCACATTGAGGGTCAGGAGCTGCGGAAGTAAAGTGCAAAGGTACGGAGGCTCGCGTGCGAGGAAAGGGGCTGGTACCTGAGGACGCGGCTGTCTTTTTGAATCGGGAGGACTCCAGGGCAGCTTTCCCTCAGAGGTGCTTGCAGCAATTAAATTATCAGGACACTGAGACGCGCGCGGCCCCTTAGGGCAGGGTTAAGAATCCGCCATAGTTCCTTGCTACGCCCTTTGATTCCCTGAGTCCCCGCCCCACCCAGGCTGCAGCAGAGGCTTTTGCATATGAATGCCCTGGCTCTTTGCAACCTGAAAATTACCTAACAAATTGCAGCTGGGCTAGACAGACCCAGAACTTCCAAGAGACGGCCCAAGGCCCCACAGCAGCTTGCATTGCTTCACAGCTGGGCCTCATCAGGGCAGCTCCAAACTCCAAAAAAGGAAGGGGAATCTGCAGTTCTCTTCATAGCTCCTGCTGAGTAACCTCCAAGAACCAGTGTATCCAGTGGTCAGAGGGGGACCATCCAGATTACAACTCCTCAGATCCATAAGGGACACACTCAGGGGGCAGACTCAGTGAGCACCAAAGCCCCACTGAAGCAAGTCTTGCCCCAGAGGGTGTCCTCAGCACAGAAGTTCTCCCACTGCAGACACAGCTGATTCTCACTGCCAATTGGCCTGGAGGTCAATTCCTCCCAGTGATCCTGCAACAATCAAGGCATAACTACAAAAATACTGTGCACAAAGCCCACAAGGGGGTTCACCAAGAGTGTCCACCTCAGGCAACAGGGGAGGCTGAGCTACTGGGCCCTACAGGACACCTAGCACACAAAACCACTCTACCAACACAGGGAAACATACAAAATGCGGAGACAAAGGAACGGGTCACAAGTGACAGAAATGGAGGAAAGCAAACAACTAGATATAGAGTTCAAAACCGCGTTTATAAGGTTTTTCAAGAATTTTATGGAAACCGCCAATAAATTTAGTGAGATCCTCAAGAAATCTAGTGAGACCCTCGAGGATATGAAAAAGAACCAACTAGAAATTAAGTCTACACTGACTGAAATAAAGAATAATATACAGAGATCCAACAGCAGACAAAAGGATCCCAAGAATCAAGTTAAAGATTTGAAATACAAAGAAACAAAAAATACCCAACCGAAAAAGAAAAAAGATTCCAAAAATATGAAGATAGTTTAAGTAGCCTCTGGGACAACTTCAAGCGTACCAACATCAGAATTATAGGGGTACCAGAAGAAGAGAGAGGGCAAGATATTGAAAACCTATTTGAAGAACTAATGACAGAAAACTTCCCATACCTGGTGAAAGAAATAGACTTACAAGTCCAGGAAGCGCAGAGAACCCCAAACAAAAGGAACCCAAAGGGGACCACACCAAGACACATCATAATTAAAATGCCACGAGCAAAAGACAAAGAGAGAATCTTAAAAGCAGCAAGAGAAAGACAGTCAGTTACCTACAAGGGAGTACCCATACGACTGTCAGCTGATTTCTCAACAGAAACCATGCAGGCCAGAAGAGAGGGGCAAGAAATATTCAAAGTGATGAATACCAAGAACCTACACCCAAGATTACTTTAACCAGCAAAGCTATCATTCAGAATAGAAGGTCAGATAGAGAGCTTCACAGATAAGAAAAAGCTAAAGGAGTTCATTACCACCAAACCAGCATTATATGACATGTTGAAAGGTATTCTTTAAGACGAGGAAGAAGAAAAAGGAACTCTTACCATTTGCCACAGCATGGATGAAACTGGAGAGCGGATAAATACCACATGATCTCACTCATTTGTGGAATACAATGAACAACATAAACTGGTGAACAAGGACTGATCCAGAGACAGAGAGGCATTGATTGGACTGTCGGGCCTTGGAGGGAAGGTAGGGGACGGTGGGGGAAGGGGGGATGATCAACCAAAGGACTTATATGCAAGCATATAGGTTTAACCAATGGACACAGACAACGGGGGGAGGGAGTAGGGGGTAACATGGGGATAAGGACACATATGTGATATCTTAATCAATAAAAAATATATTTAAAAAAAGGAATCCCTGTTTCATATGAATTCATAATTTATAGGTTGATAATTTCTAACACATTTCATATGTGATACTAAACATGCATATTAGAACATTTTAATATAGGCAAATACTAAAACACTTTGAGAAGTCTTGTAGCCTAAGGATTCATTTGACTCTATTTTTCATTGTCTCCAAAACAAATTTGCAAGTGATAAATAAGTTAATGACACCTTAATCTCTACTGGACGTCAGTTATATATACTATAATGAAAAAAAATGAGAGAAATATTTCTGTGATTGGAAGATACAGCCTTATGTTTTCACATGTAACCACCTAGAACTAAACCTTAATTTCAGAGTTAGCCTACTTTCAATAGAACTTTTTAGTGTTCACTAGAATAATGGAGTTAAGATGTTAGATTAAAACTAGCATGCATATTAATGATACATTTTATTCTTCTCTGTCACACAGGGTTTTTCCAATTGTAGAAAGTGTAATTTAAACATTGTTTGCATAAGGTCTTTTTGTGGAATAAGTTTGTATAAAATGGAAAAATAATCTAATGTAATAAAAGAGAAACATGCAAATTGACCGCACCTCTGCTACGCCCCAAGCCATACCTAGCAGCCAATCAGAGCGACCATATGCAAATTAACCCAACCAAGATGCCAGCCACAGCCATGGAGCTGGAGCAAGCAGGATGCTTGGTTGCCCCGGCGATGGAGGAAGCCAAGCTTCCTGCATGCCCTGGCAAGCTGTGGCCTCCTTTCAAGGCAACAAAGTTTCAATTATAGAAGATAAATATATCCCAGATACCATTTTCCAGCCAGCCTCCACTGGAAGCTTGGGTAGTTGGGAGCCATGGCCAGCCTGCAAACAGCCATCAGCCCCTCACCTAGGCTGCCCACACCCTCATGGGGTGAGTGTCCCCACGCCCCAGAAGGGGCTGTTGCCTGCCTGCAAACAGCCATCAGCCATTCACCCAGGCTGGCTAGGCACCCCAGTAGGC
>NW_006295824.1:2794780-2811148 GCF_000327345.1 Myotis davidii | reverse complement strand
CTGAGGGCTGCCAGGCTGCCAGAGGGATGTCTGACTGCCAGCTTAGGTCCAATCCCCCAGGGAGCGGGCCTAAGCCAGCAAGTGGTCATCCCCCGAGGGATCTCAGACTGTGAGAGGTCATAGGCCGGGCTGAAGAACCCCCCCAAGTGCACAAATTTTTGTGCACTGGGCCTCTAGTGATATATAAGCAACATTATTAGAAATCTAAGTGGTCCCTCTAAAAAAACAACAACAACCTATTAAATTGTATCTTAGAATGTATGAAACTAATTCTATGTGGAAAAAGAAACTAAACAATATCAGAATACATTTCAATAACATGTACTAATATGCCTGCTAAACTAGTGGTGAGCATGTATTCATGACCATCTCTATGACTCTAAATTATTAAATTAAATACTAGTCCTAACTTATGATATCAGATTGTCAATAACCAGTCTGAACCTTCAAGCTTCTAGCCCTTTGAAATTTTTTATCAGAAGTCTGGATAGTGGGGTAGATTAAACCTCATTTTGTTGATACTACTCTAAACAATAAAACAGAAGTCTCACACTATATATTTATCTTCCCTCTGACCAGCCTGATATAAACTATATCTATCTACACATATAATTTGAGCTTCTCCATAACTTGGTTTTCTGACTATTGCTTTCTGATGACAGGTACAGCAATTGCAGATTTAATTGCACAATGGAAGTGTTAAAAGTGTTAAGAGGCCCGGTGCATGTATTCATGCATGAGTGGGGTCCCTCGGCCTGGCCAGCAATTGGGGCTGATCGCTCAGTCCAGCAGGAGAGACCATGGGAGGTTGGCCGGCTGAGGGGAGGGACCACAGGAGGTTGGCCACCATGGGAGGTTGGCTGTGGGAACGCACTGACCATAGGGGGCAGACTCTGTGTTGAGCATCTGCCCCCTGGTGGTCAGTGCACGTCATAGTGACTGGTCGACCGGTCCTTCAGTCGACCAGTCGTAAGGTCGCTTCGTCTTTTATATATAGAGATATACTGGTATATGTAATTGGTAGTTACTTAGAAAAACTACCATTATACTTCAAAAATATACAGAAGGAAAAAAATGGAAAAAGGCAATTGCATACAAAACCCACACAAAGTGCACAGAATCTGCTCTTCTTTTTAAAACTATAGTTTCTTCTCTTCTCTTCTTGATTGCAATCCTTAATGTCAGGGCATGTTGCTACCTCAGCATTATTATACTGTTGTTATTATTTTATTATATTGCATTGAATATAGCATCTCAATATGAATGATCAGATAACCGAAATTTATTGCACTGGTACATAACCAAAGTTTCATCTTACAGCTGCTTTTATCCCAGAAAATGGAATAAAGCTATTTTCCAGAAAATTATATTCCGGCAATTTCTCCAGTTATAAAATAAGTTGTTGTAAATCAGATATAGGTTGGGGTGGAAAACATAAAAACTAATTCTATCCCTAGTTAGCCCATCCCTTCAAAATCTAAGAGGATTTTATAAGCAAAGAGGAAGGTAAACAAGAGAAATAAAATGTATTATTATCTAGAGCCATTATAATAGACCTCGTGAACACAAGTGAGTTAGACTTGACCCAGTGGGGAATTTTATTGTCTAATCTAAATCAGTTGTAATAACATAAAAACCAGGCTCTGGGCAGCACTGTGTATCTTTCTGTCATACCAGATAGCCCAAAAGACAATTTATGTATAAACAATGTGAAGAAAAACTGTAATCTTTACATCCATAGTAAAAGGAAACAGAAGATATGTTTGCCCAGTGACTAGATAAGGATGGAGGAGGGAGACTGCTTTAATACAGTCCACATCTTGGCTTGCCATACAGAGATTCTTGATATTGTCTCAGAATTGGAACATACATGACAGCCTGTGACTAGGCATTGTGACTCCTTCACTAGTAATAACAAAAAACAAAACCCAAAACCTTGGCCTGATCAATTCAGAAAAATGTTCTTCCTTCTTCGCAATGATATACAACATTGGGTTAATTTGTCCTCTGATTAACAACCTGAAAAACTTAATAGGCAAACTGTTTGCATTTCTCTCCTACAAAAATTAGTTGACTTCTGTTTGAGGGTGTATGAACTTATGTAGTAGCCACTTTCAAATATTATCTATAACTTAAAACAATTACAAGTTATGGTTAGTAAATGATTCTTAACTACCATCCCTCTCTCCAAATGCCTAAGAACATTTTGGACATAGACTATCCTCAGTCTTGTTGATCAACTTATGAATTTTTCTGTGAAATGGTCATCAAAACTATTTTTAAAAAATTCAGGTATCAGCAGCTATGAGTTCACATTTAAAAGAGGAGGGGAAAGAACTTAGCAAACCAGACTTCTTATGAGAGTTGGAAGTACCTGCCTTTTTTTATATATATAAAATAAAGAGGAGCACGATTTGAGGAAAAATATTTCTCAATTAACATTATCATTAAGGAGGAACAATAGGAGCATGTCATATAAGCAGCAGTAGATCTGAATTACTAATGCTGCATATGTTTACACACACAGGTGCGCGTAGAGTTTCCTAAGAGAAAGAGGATCATAATATTTTTATGTATATTTTCAAAGACCTAAAGTACCTCAGGATGAAAGAGGAAGATCTGCATCACCAGAAAGTAACACATGCTGGCAGCCTGCTCCCAGCAGCGCGGTGTAACCTGAAGAGACCATTGCCACATATCGCAGGGATTGCCACTGAAGAGTAGAAGAGTGCTGGTGCCGAGAACGTTTCTGCTAAACATATTGAATTGCCTCAGGCTAGCAAGTTGTTTAATGGCATATTGAGTCCATATGTTAAAAAAGTAGGAAATTATTTAGAAGAGAGCAAAGCTATAATTATCTTTTCTGTTTTAAGCTAGCACATTGTAAATCATCTTTTCAAGGTTATAAATTCTCCACACAATATAGCTTAAGCCATAGCTTCTGCTTTTATTTGATAAAGATGAACCAGAAATGAGTCAATATGAAGTTCCAATAAAATATCTTCTTGAGCCCTAGCCAGTTTCACTCAGTGGATAGAACATTGACCTGTGGACTGAAGGGTCCCAGGTTCGATTCCGGTCAAGGGCACATGCCTGGGTTGCAGGCTCGGTTCAACGTGCAGGAGGCAGCCAGTCAGTGATTCCTCTCGTCATGGATGTTTCTGTCTTTCTCTTCCTCTCCCTTCCTCTCTGAAATCAATAAAAATATATATTTTTTAAAACTGTCTTCTTGATTATTTATGACATCATCTTTGAGGTTTATTTGATGGAAGATCCATGGGCCCATCCCAGACCCAAAGAACCAAAACCTCTTGTATCTACAACTCAATAGTTTGGAGTCCAGAACTCTTCACCCGTAAGCATCTAGGGGGCTCTAAGGGAGCCACGAAATTGGACAATCACTATTTGCAGAACACAGGGCAGGTGGTCAACTTCAGAAAAGACTCGGACAGAGTTGCTTAATAAGTTATGGCTTAAAAGAATTCTGTATGCACAGGTCCAATTTAAAAGAAAATCTTTCCTACTCTTAAAGTGGTTATGGTTTTGCCGTCAAAGGAAATAATTGCCAGGCCTTTCCTCTCCTCTTCCCGCACCACAGTGTTCACTGCAGAATAAAGGGAAGCAGAGAAAGCTGTGCTGGTTCTATTTGGAAGCATGACCCCTGCCAGTTTTGTACAGGACAAACTTAATTGGCTTCTCTTGGTTATATTCCTTTTCGCTTAGGGCTTTCAGGTTAAAAGGAACAGAGAACTGCAATTGATGACCCTCTTAAAAATAAAATACAAATACAAAACAAAAACTGGGAACAAGAAATATAGGGAACTCTTCATCAGCCACACAACTGTGCTTCATGAAATTAGAATACCCCTTATCTTTTTTAAAAAAACATCTGATTGGTACCAGAATATCTAGTAACCTAAACAGCAGCTTCAGCCCTGACCAGTTTGGCTCAGTAGATAAAGCGTCGGCCTGTGGACTGAAGGGTCCTGGGCTCGATTCCAGTCAAGGGCATGTACCTTGGTTGCAGTCAGATCCCCAGTGCGGGGTATGGAGGAGGCAGCTGATCGATGTTCCTCTCTCATCAATGTTTCTAACTCTCTATCCCTCTCCCTTCCTTGCTGTAAAAAATCAATAAAATATATTTTTAAAAAAAACACACACACACAAAAAAACCCAGCAGCTTCAGGGGTTCTGTTTTCTTTAAATTTTCTCACGACTATGAAGCAACTGACAAGCAAGGGAAGACACCTGTTTCCTACTCTAGAGATTTAAAAACTCTTTTTGTTTCACTCTGTAGATTTGCTTTGTCTGCTACTGACTCAACTTTGTCACTATTCTGGATTTTATAGGCTCCTTATATGTTAAATCCAAATTTTCTTGAAATAAGGTATAATGGATCAATTTGATTTTAGTCAAAAAGAAATCAATTAATAGAAAGCTATCTCTGTCAGACCACTCCAAAGCACAGGCCCTTCTCATGTCTGGTGTATGGCTGACTAGAGATGGCAATAATCTCTCCAGAGTTCCCCAGATAATTCCCTTCCAGAAAACCTTCAAGAAGGTTACTTTGGTTTATTTGGGGAGGGGGTGTGCACTTAGAATGTTATTGGTTTAAGTTTACCCACGAAAAGAAAGGGGAAGGGAACAAGGGTGAGAGAGAAAGAGAGATGGCAGTGATGCTTTCCATTATCTAGAAAACTTCTTCTGTAGGAAAAAAAAATCCTTCATAACAGGGTGGACCTATAGGTGGTTTGTTAGCTATCTAGCACTTGTGATTTAATAATATTATTTACCCTTCTGTGTTCGGTACTTTGGGTTGTAAATGGAAAGTTTTCCAGTACTCCCTGTGGTTTAGAAGAGTGACTCAGGATGCTATTATATCAAAGGCTTTGGAAATTTCGGCAACTACATAGCAGCAGATTGCCAGCTTTCTCCAACAAAGAGGTTGCTTTTCTCCAGTGACAACTGTTGTCATATAAGAAATGTTCATGTAGTTAGTATGTATTGTCTGACCCTATTATTTCCTATTTGGTCCCTGGTAGCCTTTTGAAACTTGAGAGTTACTTCTCTGAGTGAAACCTACAGAGAAAAGAATTGTGATTTTCACAAAGGCCTTCAAATAACAGCCTTATATCTTCACTTCTATAAAACTGAGCTGGGATTCCAGCGACACACTGCTCAATTCTTCTGAGCAACCTGTGGGGGAGAAGACTTATTAACACAGTCACATGATGGTACGTAGCTGAGTATTATTATTTCATCTCCATTTAGGACCAATGACTAAGGACCCTCTACCTATTTATTATATGCCCTACCTAGAAAGAATGAGACTGGAGGTTATTATAAGTATGATTAATAAATAAAGCACACCTCTTTATATATTGAGGTTGTTGTGCTTCCCAATATAGAAAAAGAAAGCATCCTATATAATAAAGGCTAATATGCAAATTGACTGACCAGTCACTATGACACGCACTGACCACCAGGGGGCAGATGCTCAATGCAGGAGTTGCCCCAGCCCACAGGCTCTAATGGCCCAATTGGGGCCTGCTAGCCAACCTCTTAGTCCCTTCCCCCAGCCAGCAGGCTCTGATTACCCAATGGGGAACAGGGAACCAGGAGTGGGTGGCAGCAGACATGGGCGGTGCAAGGCCAAGGCCCCCGCCCCGCGGTCGCCCCACACACATAGGGCGACTGGTGGCGGGGACATTTCCAGCGAGTGGGTAGAATAGCCAACCTCTCAGTCCTTCCCCCTGGCTGGCAGTCTCCAATCGCCTGATGGCGAATGGGGAATTGGGGGTGGGTGGCGGTGGGAAGATGGCCTTGATCGCAGGCCAGGCCTAGGGACTGTACTCATGCACAAATTTTGTGTGCCAGGCCTCAAGTTTTCTATATTACTTATTGAAAATGCTTGTTTTCTTGTCATTTCCACTTAAGGACAATGGCTAACTTTTATTTATGGTGATATATTTAGTGTCAATCAGAGTGTCTACCACAAAATAGAGTCATAGAATAGTTATTCCCAGAATAGATGGGTTAATGAATGAATAGATGGATGAGTGAATTGGGAGGATTCATTTAGTTTTTTCCTCTCTCAGTCACAAAATAGCTTACCACATGGCTTCTCAAACTTGAATGTACATGTGAATAATCTGGATATCTGGGTAAAATGTATAGCCTAATTGGTGGCTCTGAAGTTGGGACTGACGTTTCTAGTTTGTTTCCATACATGATGGTGATACTTTTGGTACATTGAACCATTTTGAGAAACAAGCTAGAAAGTATTGTTTGCTTTCCTAGTTTGGATTTTTTTTTATATATGATGAGCAATGTGTAACATTTAAAATGAGTGCCAGCATCCACTGCAAGACAATATTTATACTTGTTTATTTGTTAGTTAATTATATGATGTAGATAGCTGCTTTACAAGCAAGTAATACTTCAACATGTATCTTCATTTCTTTTAAAGCATAAAAAATAATTATGTGCATGCAACATGATATTTATTAGTCTGCATAGAACATACTTAGTGCTTTAAATACTATTAAACAGCTGACCTTACTGTCTGTGTAACTGGAGAAATCCTCAGACAAAACAAATCTATGAGGTCAAACATATTTTATCACAGAAATATTTTTTTATAAAACTAAGATGTCATTTGCTTTTTTTCATTTCATTGACATTGTGTCATAGTGCAAAAGCTGGAATCAAGGCATCAACTGTACTAGTCACTGGATTCTTGGCCACCATGGACCCAGTGTTTAAATAATGCCAGTTTCAATGAAGAATGTCCATAATGAAGAATTGAAATGACATTTTCTTAAATAACTTAGCCTCCAGTATATGCCTTTGGAATATTCTGTATGATAAAAGAGGAAGGATGCATATGACACATTTTCTGCATAATGAAATGAAGTGCTTGTCTCAAGGAAAAGCACTTGTGTGATTTTTTTTTATTATTTGTGAGCAAATTAGTTGCTGTTTTTCATAGAACACAAGTTAACTTAAACAAATGACAAACTATGACTTTTCTGATTTGGGTGTGTGGCAGACATTTCCTTGAAAATGAATGACCTGAGTCTGTTATATCAAGGTAAACACTGGGCAGTATTTGTTGCCAGTGATAAAATTTGAGCTTTCTAAGAAAATCAGATATTGGAAAAACTGCATCTGCCACTGTGAATTTGACAGGTTACTTGTACCTAACACTTTTCAGATGAGAAGGGTGGTGATATTTAAACATGTGGAGTTTTTTGTAGTTGTTGCTGTTATTGTATAAGGAAATCTGTCAACATTTGGGAGATCTGAATAACACACAAACCAATATTTCCCAAATGACCAATGCATTCTGTGGGAAAATCATGCGTGATAAAAGATCTTCTCACAAGAAAGAGAAATAGATTTTAATGTAACTCAGTACAAAAAGTTTGTTGATAATGTTTTAGATTACAAAGTGCAACAGATATTTTTTAATAGTACCATTTGTAAAGAGATTGGTTGTGGTATTGAAAATGCATAGTCTGCCCTGGCTTGCTGGCTCAGGTTGGAACATCATCCTGTACTACAAAAGGTGGCGACTTTGATTGGATTTATATTCAGGGCACATACCTAGTTTGCAGTCAGAGTTCATAAGGGAGACAACTGATGCTTCTCACATCGATGTTTCTCTCTTTCTCTCTTTCTAAAATCAATACAAACATATCATCAGAGGTAAGCATTTAAAAGAACCCCATATAGTCTGCAGTTTCTGTATGCTCTGTTACATGATTCCATCTCAAATTTTAACTATAATTAATAAAATAATTCATATATGGCTTCTCTACTTTTTGCTACATTCTTGTCTTTAAGGTATAGCTTGGCTTAACAAAATGTTGGAGTCCTCTAAGCAATACTGCATTATATCTACATATATATGTGTATATATGTGTGTTGTGTGTGTGTGTGTGTGTGTGTGTATACACTTTTCTATAATGCATATCCACATAATCACATATAATTATAAATGCCTAGTAGTTGGTTAATGGTTCATATAGTTATACTTAGTTTAATTTCAGTCACTGTAAATTTATTTGCAAAAATGTGAGTGGGTGTTTATGTGTTTGTTTTTATGTTTATTACAATCACAGGCATTTGGATGGATTTCGTAAAAATTGTAAATATATATGTGACCATGTAATAAAAAATGAGCAGTTTATAAGACTTACTTTAACACTAAGTCAATATTTTCTCGTTAAAAGTAATTTGCTTATTAATCTAACTATTCTGTGTTTTTTAAATATAAAAACAATTTAAATTGCTATCGTTCAATTTAGAGTCAAATGCAAACTATGCATTGATTTTAAGAATTCTCAGAAATATTGATTTTCTTTTCAACATTGCCATGGTCCTGGCATTTCGAGTAAAAAAAAAATATTGGCATAAATTTTGTAAGTCCTACTATCTGAAAAAATAAATTATGAGTTACTTAACCTCTTCAAATGTGAATTGAGTATAATGGCATTGAGCTATAATTATGTTTTGATTTTTTGAAGATTATTATCCTATATAACAAAAGGCAAATATGCCAAACGGCAGAACGACCGGCTGGTATGAATTGTACTGACCACTAGACAGAAGATGCTCAATGCAGGAGCTGCCCACTGGTGGTCAGGATGCTCCCACAGGGGGAGTGCCACTCAGCCAGAAGCTTTGAGCCTGAGCCGGGCTTACGGCTGGAGAGCACAGTGGCGGTGGTGGGAGTCTCTCCCGCCTCCACTGCAGCACTAAGGATGTCCCCCAAGGGCTCTAGTTCTGTGAGGGTACACAGGCCAGGCTGAGTGGACCCCCCCCCAAGGTGCACAAATTTTGTGCACTGGACCTCTAGTCATCTAAATAATTACAAATGAGTTGGCAGAAATTCTAAAGACATTTGGATCCAGGATTGTTTAGGCCCGTGGTTGGCAAACTGCGGCTCGCAAGCCACATGCGGCTCTTTGGCCCCTTGAGTGTGGCTCTTCCTAAGCCTTAGGAGTACCCTAATTAATTAATAACAGTGTACCTACCTATATAGTTTAAGTTTTAAAAATTTGGCTTTCAAAATAAATTTCAATCATTGCACTGTTGATATTTGGCTCTGTTGACTAATGAGTTTGCTGACCACTGGTTTAGGCAAATGGATTGCAATTTTGTATAATCTACATTGTGATCACAAAAGTCTACCAATATAAGAAGGGAGTAAAATAAATGAATCATTTCATCTTTACTTACTCTAGAAAATGGGTCAGAAAAGTTTTAAATAAAGTCAGTAAGGAAACATGTGTGTATTTGTGTGTCATACAATCTGTGTCGCAACTACTCAACTTTGTTGCAGTACAAAACAGTCAAGGATAAGTAATAAATGAATGTTTGAGGTTGTGTTCCAATACAACTGTACTTACAAGAACAGATTGTAACCTAGCCAGAGTGGCTCAGTGGTTGAGCATCGACCCTTTGAACCAGGAGGTCACAGTTAGATTCCTGGTCGGGGCACATGCCAGGGTTGTGGGCTCATCCTCAGTGGGGGAGTGCAGGAGGAAGCTGATCAATGATTGTTTCTCATCATTTATGTTTCTATCTCTCTCTCCATCTTCCTTCCTCTCTGAAATCAATCATAGACACACACACACACATATACATATCCTATCTAATAAAAGAGAAACATGGTAATTAGCCATAACTTCGATACCCTTCCCATTGGCTAATCAGTGAGATATGCAAATTAACTGCCAACCAAGATGGCGGCCGGCAGCCAGGCAGCTGAAGCAAACAGGGAGGCTTGCTTGCTCCAGTGACGGAGGAAGCCAGGCTCCCCCCTGATCAGCCCCTCACCCAGGCTGGCCAGGCACCCCAGTGGGGAACCCCACTCTGAAGGGGTGTGACCAGCTGCAAACAGCCATCATCCCCTCATCCAGGCTGGCCAGGCACCCCAGTGGGGACCCCCCCCCTGATCCAGGACACCCTTCAGGAAAAGCCAGCTGGCCCCCACCCATGCACCAGGCCTCTATCCTATATAGTAAAAGGGTAATATGCCTCCCAGCACCGGGATCAGCGGAGCCTCAAGGCCTCCCAGCACCGGGATCAGCGGAGCTGCAAGGCCTCCAGGCCTGGGATCAGCGGAGCAGCGAGCCTCCCAGCACCAGGATCAGCTGAGCAGCGAGGCCTCACTGCTCCGGTGTCAAGTGGAGCCGCGAGGCCTCCCAGCACTGGGATCAGCGGAGTCGCAAGGCCTCCTGGCCCCAGGAGCAGCGTGACAGGGGGCAGCGCCCACACCCCCTGTTTACCCTGCAGCTCTCTGTGTGACAGGGGGTGGGGCCACAACCCCCTGATTGCCCTATGGCTCTGTGTGTGACAGGGGGCAGGATCACAACCTCCCTATGTGCCCTGCTCTGTTCGTGACAGGGGAAGGCGCCCCAACCCCCTGATCGGCCCTGCTCTGTGCCTGATAGTGGGGAGCTCCCTAACCCCCTGATTGACCCTGCTCTGTGTGTGACAGGGGGCAGCGCCCCAACCCTCTCCCCCTCCCCCCCCATGGGCCCTACTCTGTGTGTGATGGGGTGGAGCTGCAACCTCCCCATTGGCCCTGCCTTGAGTGTGACAGGGGGTGGCGCCCCAAACCCCCAATCGGCCCTACCCTGAGTGTGACTTAGGGTGGCATCACAACTTCCTGATCTGCCCTGCTCTGTGCATGGCAGGGGAGATCTCCCCAACCCCCTGATCTGCCCTGCTCTGTGGGTGACAGGGAGGAGCTTCCCAACCCCCCTGATGGGCCCTGCTCTGTGTGTGACAGGGGGCAGCACCCCAACCCCCTGATCGGCCGGCTCTGTATGTGGCAGGGGTGGCACCACAACCCCCTGATCTGCCCTGCTCTCTGTGTGACAGAGGGTGGCACCACAACCTTCCCTTCGACCCTGCCTTGAATTTGACAGGGGGCGGCACCCCAACTCCCCAATCGGCCCTACCCTGAGCATGACTGAGGGTGGCATCACAATGTCCTGATCTTTTTCCTGGGGGGGGGGGTGTTAATCCCTCCCCCCGCCCCCGCAAGCTCTAGAAAGATGATGTAACTTATTATCAAGTCCCTGGAACAAACAAATAAAAAGTACTTTAGGAAGTACTTGGCTTTATTACTCATTGTTATTTTTGGCATTCTTCCTGGATTTTGTTTGGTTGTTAATCTTCACAGGAGGCAATTTTTTTCCATTGATTTTTAGAAAGAGTGAAAGGGAGGGAGGGAAGGGGGGAGAGAGAGAGAGAAAGATCAATGTGAAGGGACACAACAACTGGTTGCCTCCTGCACACACCCCGACTGGGACCTGGGATTGAACCTGCAACCTGCAACCGAGGTATGTGCCTTTGGCTAGGAATCAAACTCGTGACCCTTCGGTCCACTGGCCAACACTCTAACCACTGAGAAAAACTGGCTAGGGCCTTTGTTACTCTTTTGAAGTGATACATTTCATGCTTATGACAGTTACCAGGATTTTGAGTATACCTAATATGTTTTGAGTGTACCTGACCTTACCTTTATTTTTTTATCTATATTGTTTTTATCTGTGATGCTGAGCTGTCTTCCATGAGAGCAGCCACATTTTGTTTGTTGTTGTATCCTCAGTTAGTCACTCTTTGGAATGGTTCGGATCTCTGGTGATGGGTTCAGAAGCCCATGAGGACACTGCTTCTTTAGTGGAATACTATTAATTGAAAAAAGAAAAAATAATCAGGGCTTCTATGAGTTTCTGTGTCTTTGGTTATGGCTACCAACGGTCATAATAGAACCTTATTTTATAGTGTTGTTCTGAGAATTGAATAAGATGATACTTATTAAGCACTTACAGCACTGTCATTCTATCAACTCAATAGAAGTTACCCATTACTATTAACAAGCTACAATTATATTTTTAAATAAACACTAATTGAATTAATGTGGAGGGTTTCTCATGGTGTTTTTAATTACTTTCATTTATATACATGATAATATTTAAAATTAAGAAAACAACAACACATTAGGCTCTTACTGTGCTAATAGTAAATTTAATTCTACTTGATTAGAATTATAAAGGAATCTTGAATTTATTTCTCTTCCATACAAAATGTTGGCTTTTTATTTTTCTAATTATTGTGATACTCTAATTGCTTTAAAGTTCCACTTAAATAGTTTTTAATTACTATTATCTTATTCACAATGATACTTAAAATGAAAGATAAAACCTACAAATATGGGTTCATACTCTCTTAGTGGGAATTTGAACTCTACTTATTTATGATTATAAGGGAAAGCTACATTTATCTACCTATTGTATATGTTTGTTGTAGTACTGAAATTGCTTTATTTTTCCAGTTAATTAAAAGCTATGGAAGTAAGTAGTCCTTCATATCATCTATTACCCAACCCTTTGTTTAATAGATGATATTAATCCCTTTGTGCTATATAGGTTCCTTTTCTCCACCTGATTACCTCCCATTTCTACCATTACCCCACCCCCACACTGTGTGCTACCATAGATGAGCCAGTGTGGACTACCTTAACTGGATCCTTTATCCAAAGACAACCACTGAACAAAAGATAAGAAGAAAGGGTAAAGGGTTAGGGGGATAAGGGATCAACTGAAGGACTTGTATGCATGCATATAAGCATAACCAATGGACACAGACACTAGGGGGATGAGGACATGTGCTGGGGGTTGGGGGTGGCTGGGAAGATATCAATGAGGGGAAAGGAGACATACGGAATATTGTATTTAATACTTTAAACAATAAAGAATTTAAAAAAGAAGAAGAAAGGGTAAGAATGAGATTAGGGTATATCTTCCTCTACAGAGTGTCACTGGATGATTTCAACCATGATATGTGGTCATAGATCATGTTAGTCAGCACTCTCTACACAATCCTTTCTTCTCCAAGTTCGAGCACATGTTCCCTGTGCTTCCTTCTTCAGGCCTGGGGAGAGATAGCTGCTTCCATTTTTATTAACTTAGGGTACTACCCTATGACATGTGGTTTCCTTATACCCTACCACAGCTTTGTAAATAATCATTTTATTGATTCTCTTCAAATTGTCCCAATTTGAATGACACTTATAGTTTAATTTTCAGGACACTGATGGCACACTTTATCTATCTATCTATATCTACATCTATATCTATCTATCTATCTATCTATCTATATCTATATCTATCTATATCTATATGCCTAAGTGACCAAATGACCAGTCAACTGGTCACTGTGACGCGCACTGATCACCAGGGGACAGACGCGCAATGCACAGGATCAGGCTCCCCCCTGTCTGGATTGGGCCTGTGGAGATTGGGCTGAAGCTGGCTATCCGATATCCCCCGAGGGCACAGGCCAGGCCAAGGGACCCCTGCAATGAATCCATGCACTGGGTCTCTAGTGTATAAATAAGAGAAGAAAGGTTTTGACAATAGGAAATACTTGTCTTTTACCCAGAAGAATAGAGAGAACAGTTTACAAGTGAGGTCTTTCAGTTATCATTAGTAAGATCTTCTTAATTGCTTTCATTGGCAACTCTGAAAAAAAAAAGAATACAGCTCTGCCTCTCTGTATATTACACACGTACACATCCACACTTACACAGCACATACTGCCTGCGGTCACTGGAGGGTAGTGATTAAATGAGGGGCTCTAGCACCTGGATGCTTTCTGGGCAAGTGCTGTTCACAGAAGGACAGCCTCTGTTGAACAGAGCCAGCCGCTGAACGATACTAGCCCTGAAGAAACTTACATCAAGCTTCTCAGCCAGAGCCAACTAGGCCTCCAGAACTAGATGTGAGATTCCAGGAAGAAAGAGAACAAAAGCTGAATACTTGCAAGGAGTTCTTTTCAGAAACACACAGCAGTCTCCAAAACTCACAGAGTACCACTGCCGAAGTTCAGTAGGCCTTGGCAGAGATGATCCGCCAACGCCAGAAGAGTCAACCCTGTAAAATCCACAGCAAATGGTCTTAATAAATGACCCTGGACAGGAAGCAGAAGAGTCCTCTCTAGTCCTCAGGGCCAGTGTAAAAGAAGAGAAAAATGACCCTGTTTCTCTGTCTGAATTAACCAACAGGTTTACTACAAAGGTGAATGAGAGAATAGCTAAGTTTCCTAAGAATGTTAAGACCTGGCCCTTCCCAAAGTGCTGGAGAAAGGGAAGTGCTGCCTAGACTTGCTCCACATCAGTTGGGTCCCAGGGTCCTGGCAGCATGATCCATGAAATGCAGCAACGGGCCCAAGAGTTTCCTCAGAAATACAGCAATGCTAAGGTTTACCAAAGGCACTGCCAGACCTGCACTTGAACTTTCAAAGGCCTTTAAGATAAATTCTGCCAAATTCTAAACTTCTGACACCTTTCACCTCTGCCAGATTTTTGCTCTGATCCCTAGATGTTTTTGCAGTGATCCAAATATTTCAAAATGAGGGTCAAGTTTGAATCAACTCTACCCTTAGATCAGGGGTGGGGAAACCTCTTTTCTGCCACGGGCCATTTGGATATTTATAACATTATTCATAGGCCAAGCAAAATTATCAACTTAAAAATAAGCTTACTATATTTGGTCATCTAATTAACTCATCCCTAATGCCTTGGCAGGGCCACACCCTCTGGCCATATGTTCCCCACCCCTGCCTTAGACACCATAGAATCTGACTTTGGACTCAGTTGTGGATTCCAACTGAAGGATCATCAAAGCCAGAAGTAGTTAATAGAAGTAACACCTACATGAGCGGTTGTTGGTCATCTCTAAAGCCTTGTGTAGGTTTCACTAAAAGATGAGAAACTTTTAATCACCCAAAGTGTTATGTTCTTTAACACATGCTACCTTTATAAATGCTTCAGGTGATCATAAACATGCCATTCTTATTCCAGATACAATTGATTTAATTTATGACAATTGGTACCATCTTTTAAAATTCTTTTTGTTAGCTTGTTCTCTCCTGCTTTTGCTCTACTACTACTATTACTATCTCTTCCATTAAATGTGAAATAGGCCTTACCCATCATTTTGACTCTTTATCCTCTCTCTGAACTTTAGATTTAAAAAAATGGTTTCATTGTTTTCTGTAACTGATTATTTCAGCAAATCACTTACTAAAGAGTTAAAAGAACAAAAATCCTATCTAATAAAGAGAGAATATGCTAATTGACTGCCCACCCTCAAACATGGGAGCACCCACAGCCAAAAAGGAGGGAATATGCTAATTGACTTCCCCACCCTCAAAGATGGCAGCGCCCACAGCCAATAAGGAGGGAATATGCTAATTGACTTCCATGCCCTCAAAGATGGCGGAGCCCACAGCCACAAGATGGCCGGCAGGAGAGGGTAGTTGTGTGCAATCAGGCCAGAAGGGGAGGGCAGTTGGGGAAAACCAGGACTGCAAGGGCAGGCAGTTGGGGGGGACCAGACCTGCAGGGGAGGGAAGTTAGGGGCAACCAGGCCAGCAGGGGAGGACAGTTGGGGGCAATCGGGCCAGCAGTGGAGGGCTGTTGGGGGTGATTGGGCTGTCAGGGGAGGGCAGTTGGGGGCGATCAGGCTGACAGGGGAGCAGTTAGGCATCGATCAGGCTGGCAGGGGAGTGGTTAGGGGGTGATTAGGCTGGCAGGCAGAAGCGGTTAGGGGCAATCAGGCAGGCTGGCAGATGAGTGATTGGGAGCCAGCAGTCCCAGGGATCGGGCCTAAACTGGCAGTCAGACATCCCCCAAGGGGTCCTTGATTGGAGAGGGAGCAGTCTGGGCTGAGGAACACACTCTTCCCCACCCCCAGTGCACGAATTTTGTACACTGGGCCTCTAGTTAAATAATAAGAAATAAATTTACCCATCACCATTTTCTAGCTCTCTTTGGTTGAAAAAGTAAGTCTCAGATCTTTTTCAAAAAGTGGAGAAAATAAGATTACCCACCTCATAGAGATGATATGGAGATGAATAGAAACAAACTTCTAAAACACTTAGTAGAACTAATCTTACAGAGTAAACCTAAATGAATGCCAGCCATCATATCACTTTACTAATAGTATCAGTGCATAATAGTAATATCATTATTTTCATAGAGGTAATTGAAGTAGAATCAAAGGGATTTGCTTTGTTCCATTTTATTGAGTTTGTCATTTGAACTGAGAGTATTAAATTCAAGTTTTGACTGTTAAAATTTCAGTATTTTTTAATATATCCAGGGTTCTTAAAACACCTGACATTTTATGCACATTTTGAGGGAATGTATATTATTTTGGCTAAATGAAAGGTAAGGGGAAGAGATCAACCAAAGGACTTGTATGCATACATATAAGCCAAACCAATGGACATGGACAACAGGGGGATGAGACCATGAATGGGGGGTGGGGGAGGTTAGGGGTT
>NW_006295824.1:2794159-2794427 GCF_000327345.1 Myotis davidii | reverse complement strand
TGGGGGGAGAAGGGGTGGGGGGGGGGGAGGTTGGGGGTTAATGGGAAATGAAGACACATTTGTAATACCTTAACCAATAAAGAAATTTTTTAAAAAAGGAAAAAAATTAACTGAAAGCGTGTTTTAATATTTGAAAACCCCATTAATTTCTAACAGAATCATTTTACTTTTGATCAGTAACCATTAGATATTTTGGAAGTTTAGAGTTTTCTCTAAATTTTAGACTGTAAGTGCAGTTTTGTATTTAATAGTCACAAAATTTATGCAG
>NW_006295824.1:2768883-2794075 GCF_000327345.1 Myotis davidii | reverse complement strand
ATTTATAAAATGGCTCTGTTACTGTTTTACACAAACTCCACTTTGATAAATCTGTATTTTCATATAAATAGGTGAAAATTTAGAGGCAGACACACTCCTCCAAATTACTTTCTTTTAAGTCAAAATGGCTATGTAAATTAATAAATATATATATTTATAATATAACTAGAGGCCTGGTGCACAAAAATTTGTGCACTCGGGGGGTGGTGGGTCCCTCAGCCCGGCCTGTGCCCTCTCCCAGTCTGGACTCAGAAGATATGTCCACCTGCCAGCTAGGCCCGATCCCCAGGGGATCCGGGATCTCTTGCTCCTTACTTTCCCGCCTGCTCGCTCCTTACTGCTTGGCTCACTGCTACTTAGTGCTGCTGTGGTAGTGGGAGAGGCTCTCGCCACCACCGCTGCACTCGCCAGCCGTGAGCCCGGCTTCTGGGTGAGCAGCACTCCCCCTGTAGGAGTGCACTGACCACTAGGGGGCAGCTCCTGCATTGAGCATCTGCCTCCTGGTGGTCAGTGCGTGTCAGAGCGACCAGTAATTCCAGGCATTCCAGCATTCTGGTCGCTTACGCTTTTATATTTATGGAGGTTTCTCTCTAACTCTCTCCTTTCCTCACTCCGAAATCAATAAAAAGGTATTTTTTTTAAATTATAATAAAACCTGAGTAGAGACTCACTTATTTAAAAAAGGCTATCCTAAGGATAGTGTCAGCAAAGTGACAGCAGCTCAAAAAGAACCAAGGATGTATGGCAGCTATGATACTTCCGCTGCTGAAAGCAGGTTTTTGGCCTTTGTTTACCCTTCTGTATTTGAAACAATGTTGTGGTCCTGCTGGTAGGTTGTTTTGGTTTTGTTTAGCTTCTATATTTGTTACAAGGTTTCTTAAACTGCAGACTCAGAGGCCAGTAAGGCAGGCGGGGAACATTGCAATCCTCCATCACTGAAGCAAGCAAGCCTCATGTTCAGTTTAAGCTGCCTGGCTGCCGGCCGCCATCTTGGCTGGCAGTTAATTTGCATATCACCCCTGATTAGCCAATGGGAAGGGTAGTGGTCGTACGCCAATTACCATGTTTCTCTTTTATTAGATAGGATGCACTGGAAAGTCTCCAAAATATATTTTAAAATTTCTAAACTTGATTAAAACATTTCTTTTAAAAATATGTTCACATTAAAAATAACCATTTCCCTTGATTATAGTTATTCCAAAAAGTTTGAAGTGATATCTCATTGTGATTTTGAATTAAATTCTCCTGATGATTATGGATGCTGAGTATATCTTTATGTACCTTTTGGACATTTGGATGTCCTCTTTGGAAGAGTGTCTATTCAATTTCTCTGTTGATTTTTCAGTTAGTTTGTTGTTGTTATTGTTTGTAATGAGTTGTTTATATATTTTGGATATTATTCAATATACTAGAGGCCCAGTGCACAAAATTCATGCATGGGTAGGGTCCCTAGAGGCTGCCAGCTGCCAGCCAAGATTTCCCTTCCACCATTGGCCAGCCAGCCCCACCCCCTGGTCGAACTCCTGGTTGAGGGGACAATTTGCATATTAGGCTTTTGTTATATAGGACAGTTTGCAGATGTTTTCTCACATTCTGTATGTTGCCTTTTTTAATTTTATTTTTTTATCATTTCTATTGTTCAAAAGTTTTGAGTTTGATATGGCCCCATTTGTTTATTTTTGCTTTTGTTGCATGTGCTTTTGGTGTCATTGTCAAAAGGGAACCCTTGTACATGGTTAGTAGAATGTTAAATAAGATTAGCAGCCACGAAAAATAGTATGGGAAGAACAACTACCACATGATATAGCAATCTCACTCTGGGTATATGCAAAATAAATGAAAACAAGATATCAAAATAATATCTGCACTCCCATGTTACTACAGAATTACTCATAATAGCCAAGATATGGAAACAACCCAAGAATCTGTCAATAGATAAATGGATAAAGAAAATGTAATATGCATACACAATGGAATATTTATTCTGCTACAAGAAAGAAGGAAATCCTGTCATTTGAAACTACCTTTGTGAATCTTTAGGGCATTATTCTAAGTGAAATAAACCAGACAGAGGAAGACAAATACTGTAGATATTACTTATGTATGGAATCTAAAATATATCAAACTCATAAAGAGAGAGTAGAATGGTGATTACAGGGGTGAGGGGTGAAGAAATTGGGGAGATGCTATTAAAAGGCACAAAGAGTAATTTCGGGTTATTTAATGTACATCATAGTGATTATTGTCAATGATACTGTGTTATATACTTCGAAGTTGCTAAAAAAGTAGATCAGTGTTCTCACAAAAAAAATAAAATAAATGATATAATGTGATATGATAGAGGTGTTATCTAATGCTGCTGTGGTAATCATATTGTAATATTTGGATGGGGCAAAAGTAGGTTTACAGTTGTTTATATAGAAAATAATACAATAATTAACAAATAATAATAAAAGAATGTACTCTGTTTCACATACTCATACTTTGAATCTGCTTTTGTGCACATTCAATTTACACAATATTATATGTCAATTATATATTTTTTATTTTTTTTATTACAAAGGGTATTACATATGTGTCCATTTTTCCCCCCCGCCCTAGACAGTCCCCTAGCCTCCCCTATCCCCCAGTGTCTTATATCCATTGGTTATGCTTATATGCATGCATATGTCAATTATATTTTAATAAAAAATACTTTTCCCTTAAAAAAACAATTCACTTGATTAACTTAATCTAAAAAAACAAAACAGAAAATAGAATAGAAATGAAGAGATAGAAATTACTTTCTATTCTTGATATCAAGAACCTATAGTTATCCAATCTCAAACTTTTCTTCTGATAATGTATTGATAGATAGATAGAAAGATACATACATACATACATAGTTTCTTTTATTCATAACCCTAATAGGCTACCAGTATGAATCTCCTCATTCACTTGACTGTATCATTTGAACCATATGGTGCTCATTGGAATTGCACTTACATTGCAAGACAAATCTCTTGATCTTTAATATGCTTTTTAATCCTTGCTCCCTCCAGTATATTTATTGACAGTTTGCCTAATCTTTACATGGCTTCTGGATGCGGTTTTAATTACTCCATCTGTATACCTGCTTGAAATTATGCCACAGCAAATATTAACTGTACAGCAATTGTGTGCACAAAATGAAGAAACCCAGTTATTTGGTATGTGAATTTGTGTATTGCATTTTTTCAGAGTCCACATCCAGGCCTATTTCTAATTTACTACAACAACAAATCTCTGTTGCTCATTGACAAGTTCTTCAGTGGGAAGATGAGAATGACTAATGTATTGCATAAAAGGTAGACATTCAAATGGGAAATATATTAGAAAATTCATCACCGTCCTGTGTTTAATTATTTTTTCTATTCCAACCGTCACTTACTAGTACCTCTAGTCACACTGATGCCCATATACACTAGAGAGATGATGCTTTAATGTCTCACATGGGCAGCAGAGGGAGGGTGTTATTTTATCCCAATAAAATCAAGTGCTGTTCTATTGTATCTCATTTTCCAAGTGAAATAAATCAGACAGAGAAAAATAAATACTGTAGATATCACTTATGTATGGAATCTAAAATATAGCAAACTCATAAAGAGAGAGTAGAATGGTGGTTATAGGGGTCATTATTTATTTCCTAAGTAAATAAATAAATAAATGGTGCAAAAATGGACACTTTGCACCATTTATTTATTTATTTATTTATTTATTTGATATGTTGCACTTGAATTTAGGTTGCATTCACAGAGGATGCAAATATTAATACATTGGCTGAGCATTATTAATGGTTGCTTACACTTTCACAACTGAATATGTAGATAAGTGTCCTTCATGCTGACTTTTGTTGTTGCTACAGTCTCGCCTTATTCTGTTCACTGAAGCAGCTGACTTATTTAATTATATAAAGCAGCTGTTGTGTAAGGGCGGCAGCTGTTTTGCATAATGTTTATTTACATTGCCATAATGTAATTTAAGAGGCTATTATGATTCCATTTTTAAGGCCAATCTCATATTCCTTTGTAGATTCTGTGGCAATGAACTTCTCTTTGTCAGAGCCTAAAGTGATAAAGTAACCCAAATGAAACCATGATATATCTCTTTGTCTTTATTTTATGAGTTATGAACAGAAGTGTATAATGTATTCTCCACTCACTTAGTAATAACTTATCTGAAAAAGTGTGAGAATTATAAAACATTCAGTACAATAAACTACAGTTAAGCACTTGTTAGGACACAGAATTTCCATGTTTCTTCAGCTTCCCTCTGTGCTCTTTCTTTCTTTTGGGCTTCTTGTTTGGCATGCCTTTTTTGTGAGTTGCCCTTCACTTTCAGATTTGGATGAAACCCTCAGCCAGTTGATACTCCTGTAATCACGATCAAGTTAGTCTCTGTGGGTCTAAAAAGGCAGTAAGACATCCCTCTCAAAATCCAGGACTGCTGGCTCCCAACCACTCGCCTGCCTGCCTGCCTGCCTGCCTGATTGTCTCTAACGGCTCTGCCTACCAGCTTGATCACCCCTTAACCCTTCCCCTGCCAGCCTAATCTACTCCTAACTGCTCCGCTGCTGGCCTGATTGCCCCTAACTGCCCTCCCCTGCTGTTCTGGTCACCCCTAACTACCCTCTCTTGCCAGCCTGATTGCCCCTAACTGCCCACCCCTGCCGGCCTGGTTGCCCCTAACTGTCTTCCCCTGCAGGCCTGGTCACCCCCAACTCCCCTCCCCTGCTGGCCCGGTCACCCCTAACGTCCCTCCCTTGCCAGCCTGGTCACCCCTAATTGCCCTCCCTTCCATCCTGGTTCCCCCCAACTGCCCTCTCCTGCTGGCCTGGTTGCCCCCAACTGCCCTCCTCTGCAGGCCTGATACCCCCAACTGCCCTCCCCTGCAGGGCTGGTCCCCCCAAACTGCCCTCCCCTGCAGTCCGGGTTCCCCCCAACTGCTCTCTCCTGCAGACCATCTTGTGTCCACATGGGGGCAACTATCTTGTGTGTTGGAGTGATGGTCAATTTGCATATTACTCTTTTATTAGATAGGATGTGTTTGCTATATGCTTCCTGCCTCTTTCTTTCCTGTTAGCATCACACCCATATTCACCCTAGGAGCACCAATTTGTTCCCCTGCATTTTTCCTCTTTCACTTCCTGAACCATTTTCCCCCTATGATTTTCTGAGTCATGTAACCTACTCAGAGATACCAACTTGCTCCTGAGACTCCTTCTCCAAGATCAGAGACATGTGGCAGCATCTCTTCCTCTGAGCTCCTAGTTCCAGCTCTTTGGGCATCTTTGCCAAACATCTACATTTAAATGGGACTACCTTTTTCCCTTTGTCCACCAACCTTAGGGTGATAGCTGTTTTCCTGGAATTGTTTTTTCAGTGATAATTTAGGTGTGTGTGTGTTTCCCCCCCTCCTAAATTGGTTAACACTTTTATATCTGGTTAGCAATTCCTTACATTAATTTTTTTCCTCTTCAACTAGTGTAGTTCTTGTGACAGAATCTCAACAGTATCAGAAGTCAATACCAGGAGTCATCCCAAGGAACAGACTCTAAAATATCAAGTGTTAAGTTTGGTTTGATTTGTCCTTGTTCTGATCCTTTTACAAATTGGGGATAGAAGGCTACTAATCAATGACATATGGTGTTGGTATTATGATTAGTCTAATTTTACCCATTGCTGGTTGTGATGAAGGCTCTTTTGAAACAAGTGCCTTGGGAGACAGGTGTTCACTGCATTATGACAGTGCCAATCATGTGTGATTTCATATTTTCAGTGTGCTGAGGCACTTACAGAAAGAACATGTCAAGGGTCCTTAAACTCTCACCTCACAGTACAGTCAGAGATGTAGAGCATATCTGTGGTGTTTTTAAAAGATTCCTTTCGTTTTTGTAGCCACTGGGCCTAAACATGTTTTAATGTAACTTTACGCATACAGTATTAAACATAATTTATACCCCATGTCTCATCAAGTCTCATATAAACTTTAGTATTTTTTTAGTAAGACTTGTGACCCTAAAATTTTGAATTAAGACATTGGTTTAGAAGCAGCTTTCCTTCTTCTGTAGGTGTATATTCATGCATACTTTGCTGAGAAATACAATAATAATCACAACTGGGGATTTTCCATTCAGAAAATCCTAATTCTCCTCAATCTACTTTAAAAACTTGTTCCCATTAGATTTATAACTAGGATTATGCCCTGGTATTTTCTAGCAGAGCAAGTAAAATCTGATACAACATGCAATGATTTATAATACCAAAATAATTTAAGATTTTACTCATTTATACTGGCATAATCCTATGGAATGTATGTGAGAACAGATACCAAAGGTATTATACTAGGTAGGATTGACTATAACAGCAGATTTGGTAGAATTTATCAATATGTATGTGTTTATTAGAAATTCTGGATTTAATATGTTTGTTCACTCAGTTGCAAATGGCCCTAACAGCTTACTTGTTTGATTGAAGTTTGCACTCAACAGTGGCCTGTGCTCAATGAAATTGATATGTCAGAACATTTCCTGGTATAAGGTAGAGGATGGAATCCAAAGGCTTAACAGAATAGGAATGTTGGAATGGATTTATTATGTGTGACCTATACATACTACTTCACACGATACATCTCACAAGTGGGCCCAGAGGACATATTGTTATAGTAATCATTATGGTCCTTAATGTCAGGACCTTAGAATGTAAGACTTAAAGCATGTAACCCTGTGTGGACTTAATAGTAATTATTATAGTACCTAATGTTAGATATAGAAATACTGTGTGAGACCCAAGAATGCACCCTTGTAACCCCACTAAGTACTGGTAAACAACCTATCTGATGGGAACGCCCAAAGCCTGTACACACCCATAGATTAGCAGACCCCAGTGGATCCACACATGGCAGCCACTGATAACACACATACCAACCAAGACCACGTCTACAGAGGGGTATATAACCAAGACAGTCTGATCGACCCAGAAGTGCATAGCTATCCTGTCGCCAGAGCGTGACATAGGGAAAATTGCATTCCCTATACTTTCACAGGTGTGTGCTCATGTCTCAGTTCCCAGCACGAAACTGCCCAATTAACTGTCGATTCACGAAAGAGCCAGCAGCCAATGGCGCCGTCTACCCCTTTGTGTGTGTCAGCGAGCATTGCCGGGTGGATCCTTCCCAGCCTCTGAGACCCATCAGGAACTGGTAAATAAACCCCCTGTGTGCTTGCATCTAACCTGTTTGTCTGTGTGTAATTTTTCCGGCTTGGCTCAGATCTCGATGCTGTCTCTGTGAAAGTGTCTGGCCAGAAGGTATTGGCACAAGCCTCAAGCGGATGGTCCAGAACACCTGTGCATGTCCCACTTAGGAGCAGCACCTATATGGGAACCCCCTGCACCTCGACATAGGTGACGGGCCTTGAATATATAAGAAATAGAAGCTATTTGGGACACATACCTTTCAGAAGTCATTGGGACTCATTAAGAAGGCCAGTACTAATCTGCCTCCCTGACAAGCTCTAACCAAGGTTGTTGTGCTCTGTAGGCCAGGCCTATGTCAGAGGAAATTGCTGCCATTCATAAGGGTTCCCTGATTCCAATGAAAATAATTAGATCCCAGATTAGCAGAGGCCAATCATATCTCTTAACTTTCTAAGACTAAGTGATAATTGCTGTACTGGGCAGCTGAGATAAATTGGTGATTAGAGTACTTTGATGTACAGGAATCACAGTTATGGCTAATTGATCTTCTCTGTTGGAACAAACTAGGTAGTGGTCAACTAAAATGTCACAAGATATATAATTAAAAGAACACTAGGACTAATGAACAGAAACCTAACTTAAGTTTTGATATTGAATTGTTGGACTGGATCCCGTATTCTTTGTCTGCAAGAATCAAAGAATGAATCCACAGACAGAAAGTGGTATAGCAAAGGTGGAAATTTATTGAAGAATAAGTACAGACTCGTGGTATAGTACAGGTGGAAATTTATTCCAGAATAAATACAGACTCCCACATGGGGGGAGGGGAGGGGAGAAGGGTCGCACTGAGTTCCTTTTCCCTATGGCTTATAAAGGCTGCAGATCCTGGTGCCTTGATATCCCCTAATTGGTCAGTATTCCCCTTCGAGTTGGTTACTACAGTAACTCCTGGGCTCAAAGGTTGAACCTCACATGGGACATGTGAGGTTCTCCCCCCTCCTTCCTTATTGTTTTCCTATTCCCTTTGGGCTTTCTTCTTCTCCTTCTGAATGAAGGGCTACCTTCTCTTTATTTTGTAAATATAGCCCTTTGTTGGCTACTTCCAGCTCCCTTGTCTTATGGAAATGTAACTGCACCTGGCTTCCTTGTGTTATGGAAATATACCTTCTCCCAGACTGTAGCCCTGTGTTTTTTCCATGGACCCCAATTCTAAAGATTCCCTAAACCTGCCTATGTTCCCCTAAAGTTCCTGTTTCCGTTTCCCAAATGGTTACTCTCAATTTCTTACCAGGCTTTCATACCTTGCATCAATTCACAGACCAAGGACCCTCTTGATTGAAGGGAAAACTGCATTCCCTATACTTTCACAGGTATACACTGAGTGGCCAGATTATTATGACCGGCCAGATTATTATGACCACCCCACCAGTTCAATGAAGTCAATTAGTTATGCAAATAATAATAATAATAATAATAATAATACCTAGAGAGTATTTGCTTAGGAAGTTTTCAATATTCAGTATTTTTGGAAGTGACAATGAAGTACTGATGGGGTGGTCATAATAATCTGGCCACTCAGTGTATATTGGAATGAAATGAGGTGATTTTCCAAAATGGTTGTGTACTGGGTAAAGGAACTGCCTTTATAGTGACACTGAATTTTTGGGACAGAAAGTAAAATTGTAGTCTAGGAATGAAAGTGGAGGCAAACAATATTTAAATGCCAAAGTTTTGGCCAAAGTTTGAATCGCAATAGATCAGTTGGAAATGGGCCTATCCTGTCTATATGCCCTTAGTTCTGAAGGTACACACACTTGTTAATAGATAGAATGACAACATTGATTCTCTGACCCTAGAGTATGGGCATTTATGTATGAAGTTATAAATTGAATGTTCTAAAACATCTCTTTCTTACTAAGTTAGTAATATAAAAACAATACTCCCTCCTGGGAGAAATATATAGATTAGTGCCACCATCAAATACTTTAAATAGTAGTGATACCATTGCAATTAGTTAATAATAATAGGAAAGGAGCAAAAGGGAGGCCAGGCATTATAAGCATGGCCATTTGAGCAGCTTCACCAGCAAGTTGCAATTTCACACCCTCCAGGGAACCAGTGGCCCATTTCCTGAAAATCACTGGGGGAAGTGGTCCAACAAAAGGGAGATAGACACATGCCAATGAAGTTGGGATGTCTAGGAAGGTATCTGTCAATCATACCTGGGAACAGTGCTCATTGGCCAGAATAGGCATGGCTATTGCACACACTGGAAAATGTGGAAATACATAATCCCCTAAACAAAGGATTTTGCTCTCTTGGCTCTTGTGGCTCTTGGCTCTTGGCTGGTGGGGCTTTCTCATTCCCACATCCTTGCATTCACCTTTATGGCCCAGGGCCATGCAGACCCCACATGCAATGGACTGATGGACTGCAGTGGGAAACACAAACTAAGCTATCCTGATGATGTATTGGACTATGTCCTAACATAGAATGGAAACTCTGAACACTGGCTCTGATCTTAGCCCTGTTAAAGGCAAAAGGAGACTTCTTTCTTTGGGGGGACCAAGGGAAATGGACCTTAGAAATTCAGATATTTTATTCCACACAAGTAAAGCTTTCTACAATATTTCATCCTCCCGTGTGAGTCTCAGAAAATTATTTTTTCTCTGGATATCGCAAGCATTCTGCTCCCAGTAGCAACAGGTGGGGACAAGGACCTCTCCACACTGGTAACAGAGGAAGTACTTATTACATCCCTATTTAGCTTCTCTGCTTGCCTGTACAGAAGTTAAATAGGCTTTTCAGGATGACTACAGATTATTGTATGCTTAATAATAGACTCTAACTTCAGCTGTTATTCCAGCACCTGATATTCAGCATTTATCTGGCACATTTAACAGGTTACCTTCATAGTCTTTCCTCAGAGGTACATAGTTTCCCCTACTCCTGTAGTGCTGTATTCTGGAGAAATCTTAATGATCTTCAAATTCCCTGTAATGTAATGTTTCATTACACTGGATCATTTTATTGATGCTGATTAGAATGTGGCAAGTACTCTAGGTGTCATAATATGACATCCGCGTCATAGATTGGAAGATGAATATAGTTATTTTCAGGTGTTACTTCTGGAAATCCAATGATTAGTATAATGTGGTGCTATTTACTTTTCAGTGCAAGGTAGGGCACTCTAGTTTGTGCCACTGATAGGTCCCAAAGAATTGTTGCCTGGTGAGCCATCTTAGATTTCAGAGGCAACACAATATATATTAAATGTGCTTTGTAGACTCATTTATCAAATAACTTGTAAGGTTGCCAGTTTTGAGTGTGGGCAGAGAAAAAAAAATACTTGTGGATTTGTTTAATGAATAGGTTATTTAACTAGGTTATTATTCTACCTACTAATGTTTTTAATCATATAACTTGTGTCATAGCCAAAAATTTGTGGCAGTGGCTCCACATATATGGTATGGAATTTGCTTACCATCACATTATCAATGAAAAACAGCTAAACTAATAGATCAGAAGAATAGCCTATGAAAAGACTCAGTTATGGAATTGGTTATAAAAAAGACTCTTAATGAATGGGATTCAAATGACAGGATTCAGTATATGCTTGAAATAACAATTAGTATATGATATTAACTTTTTTATAGCCACAATACACAAGTATTAGAAAAAAAGGCATGATATGGGAAATTATTTTTTTATTATTAAGCTGATAATCCAGGTGTAGAATTCTGGCTTCCACAACCTTGAGCTGTGCTGGTTTGCAGCCTTTACATCTCTAAGGATAGATACTTCCACCAAGGAAAACCAATTTTATTGAATTTTAAGTGGGAACTACCTCCTAACCATGGGGCAACTCACATCACAAAAAAAAAAAAAAAAAAGGAAAGAAGAATGTTACTCTACTGGATACAATTAATAATTCTGATAATCATGGGAAAATTGAGTTATTACTAGATATTAAGGTCAGTTGTTACCTGAGGCACTTCTTTGTACCTCCCATGCTCAATAGTAGGTCCACAGAGAACTCAATCTCTCCACAAAAACTAAATTTGGGTGACACCTCTAATAAGGACACCTTCAGCTGAGATTCTGGTTGAGAACAAAGGAAATGCAGAAGTTGTATATATCAGCTTCAGTCTTGACACCAGTTACTCAAATGAAGGATTTAATGCCTGTAAGAATAGTTAAATGAAACAATTACTGAATTTTACGAACAATCAGTAAGAAATAGTACATAGAAAGGCTTTGAGTTGGAAGAGTGTTTAGTGTGTCAAAGAACAATAAGTAGACTGAATGACAAGTGAACTGAGAGGAAGGGTTGGAGGGACAAGAGATAAAGGGGCCCTAAAATTAGAACTTTGTAGATAATGGACACTCACATATTCATGATTTGGGGTATGTATTTGTAAACATTGGCAGCACCTCAGATATTCTAATACAGATATTCCTTACTCAGTGATTGCCTCAGTTTTACCCTAGGGACATAGTCATGCTTGTGTTCAAAGATATATGTAGCAGAGTATTTATTGCAGAACTGATTACTACAAAAATACAACCCACAAGATATATGGCTGAAAAAATATTGTACATCTATTAACGAAATTCAGCATAGAGATATAAAGAATGATGATTTCTGAATTTTCTAATAATTAGGAAAATATTATTAAGTGAGAAGAGCAAGGTACAAAAATGTATGCTATCATTTATTTGAAAATATATTTAGGCATACACACATATATGCACATACATCATTCTGGAAAAAAAGAAAAGGGTTATTAATGGTTTTTACTCCTGAAGTGATAGATTCATTCCCTGTCCTTCTTAACTGTTAGAGTTGTGTACACATCTTAGAAGTATTCATTATAGCCCTAGTTGGTTTGGTTCAGTGGATAGAGCATCGGTCTGTGGACTGAAGGGTCTCGGGTTTGATTCCGGCCAATTGCACATGCCCGGGTTGTGGGCTCAGTTCCCAGTGAGGTGTGTGCAGGAGGCAGCCGGTCAATGATTCTCTCTCATCATTGATGTTTCTATCTCTCTCCCCCTCTCCCTTCCTCTCTGAAATCAATAAAAATATAATTAAAAAAGAGAAGTATTCATTATAACAAAAGAAAGTACCAAAAGTTTAATAAACTAAAAATGTAAATAATTAAATAAATTAACATAAGAAAATTAAAATAATGAGAGCACAAATAGTACCATATTTTAATTCAGTTATGTAGGTGAACAAGGGTGTGTCATATATATATATATATATATATATTGAGACATATATTAAGATATCTGGATCCTCTATTTTTTTTTAAATAAATCCCAATAGCTCTTTGCCTTTTGGTTGGATATAGAATAGGCACTTTTCTCCTGATTTGGAATACTACTGGTTAACAAGGGAATCTAGAAGCCTTTTTGCATTTTGAGATACCTGAAACTGTAGGAGATATTAAGAAACTGATTCAGTGTCTGTTACATTGACGTAATCCTGAATTGGAGGGTAATTTATAGCTTACAATTATAAAAATTGTTGCTACCAATGATGGACAAGACTGAAGAAATCCACACTGAGTGGCTAAATTCAACATTCTTTGCCGATAAATTTACAACCATGTGACAAACAGTTTTACAATACAAACAAAACAAAACAAAAAGTTCAAACCGAAAGAAATTAATGTCTGCACAATAATTTTCATAGAAATCTACTGAGCTAATCCTATTTTCTAGTCAGCAAATAAAATATAGTATTTTACTTCATATTTTATAAAATAAAAAGTATAATATTCCAGTTTATTTATATGAGCTCTAAGCTATTAGAAATCACTAGAGTTATATCTAAATATATGCTTCTGAAATTTACTAGTGCACAGACATTAAGACCTAGTTCAAAACCTTTCAACTGGCAGGTTATAAAGTACAAAGTCAGAGTATTCAGAGAAGGATGCAGGCAACTTTGAAAGCACAAGGAGATCGATTTTATTATGTGTACACGTTGTAGAGAATTTCTAATTAAATTCTTTAAAGTTTTTTGCTCTCTTTTATTTTTCTGTACCTTTGAAGAATATCTTTGAACCTTATTAAAAATGAAATGTGAATGTTATTTCTTAGAATAAATGTAGGTATTTTGACTAAGCACTAACTTGTATAAATGACTTATGGGCTTCAGATCTGCAACTTCATTTTATATACTTTCATTCCTCTCCTTTTGGCATATTGTCCTTGATTATTATTGCAAGGTCCTGAACACACTATTTCTTCACAAAGTTGGAAGTTATTAGGAAGGGCGGTAAGTTATTTTCCATTGAATTGTACCTGAGGAGAATGTGACAATGCTGAAATATATTCATTTATATGCAATAAGTTGCACACCATAGTTTTTCTTAATAAGTATTAGTTCTAGAAACTGTTTGTTCTGTATAATTGGAAACAAATTCAAATAAAAAATAGCCTTAAAATAATTGCCAGCTCAAAATGCTATTAAGTGGTCCTATTTATAACTTTCCCATATGAAAAATTTATCATTGAGAAAACCAATCATAAATAACTAGTTATAGGCAAAGATTTGAGTTTATATGAAACTAGTGCCCTGGTGCATGGATTTGTGCACATTGAAAGGAAATTAATTAGAAGGTGGCCGGCGGGGTGGGACTGGGTGAGACAGGCTGGACATGCCCTGGAGCCGACCTTCCTCAGTCCCTCCCCAGCTGGCCGCACCTGGGAAAGCACTGCAGCTCGAAGAGGATCTGCAGAGACAGCAGGGTCCCTTTGGCAGATGGGGTCCCTCGGGCTGGCCTGAGGGGATCGGGCCAAAACTGGCTCTCCAACATTTCCAGGGGGCCCTGGATTACGAGAGGGTAGTTCTCAGGTGATGCACCCCGGAATTGGGCTCCTTCCTCTCTGGTTCCCGGGTGTATTACCCGAGAACCACCACTGCCAGGTCACCACAGCTTGACAGCTCCTGTGTTAGCATCTGTCCCCTAGTGGTCATTGTGCATCATAGCTACAGGTTGGAGCGACTTTCCCCTGGTGGTCATTGTGTGTCATAGCTGCTGCTTGGACGATCCGGATGGTTGCTTAGCCTTTTTTATTGGAAATACTGGGCTTCTATTTTGGGGCTTCTACTTTTCTAAGATATGTGAATGCTTAAATACATGTATCATTTTGTTTAAAATCAAAGCAATGTATAATTGTAAATATTCTTTTTATTAAAGGTAAGACTTAAAATTGGAAATTTTGCTTTATCTGATAATATAATTTAACATATTTGAGGAAGAATTTAAGCTATACTTTATATTTATATTTTATATTATTGATACCACAGAATTAGTATATTATGCATAGTAACATATTACTTTAATTGTTCTCTTCTGATTTAAGCATGCTATTTTAGCCATTTTGTGTGGTAAAGCCTATTTGGTGGACTCCTAGGTGATTATAACTGATCCAGTAGTTATTTAAAGCACACTTACACTTAAGTGTGATTTAAGAGTATTGCATAGAAATTTAAATATGGCAGTAAGTGGATGTCTAACATTAGTGTCGTTCTCTGGCTCAATTTTACTAAGAAAAATCACTTAAACTTTGCATATACCATGTGTTCTGAAGTGAATGGTGCAAAAGTCCTATGATTTAATTGATCAAGAAATTCAAAAAAGTGAAAGATACAAAGGAAATTCCTTTGGAAGTGACTGCCAAATGATTTTTCAAATAGAAGACAACTTAATGTTCACATGAATCATGGGTTACCACATAAGAAAAATGCATTACACTATTTAGAAAACATCTTTGTGATTTATCCTGCAAAGAGTCTCATTTACTTGGATTTATTTTAATAATGTTCATCGTTCTCAATTAGCAATAGCATACAAGAGTGAGGTAGTTGGAGTGCTTCGCCACGGTCCAGACAATTAGGGTATGTAATGACTGCAGAGAAGGTAAAATGAATAAAAACTGACTAAAATTTGCTGTACTCCTTATTAACACCCTGTGATGTCAATTCTAAAGGCTGACAGAGGTAAAAAACTCCCCTATGTCAACTTTTTTTTTATCCTAAGTTTTAAACACTTTAAGATTTACTGTTGAGTTTTAATCTTATACACACACATGCACATGTAATCGCACATAGGTAAGCCTCAAAGCAGCACTTTTAAAACACTTTTAAAAGATAAGCATTGTATTTTACATGGAGTTTAATTCAAAGCACTACCAGTGATACCAGTTAGTCAGTGATACCCCATGTGGATCCTGCCTCTAGTGTTCATTGTGGTAGTACTACAGTTTGTGTCTCCCAATCCTGCGATGGTGCATACTCCTATGTTTAAAAAGTAAATATATTTTTAAAAAAGATATAAGACTAATTGTAAAGGGGAAAAAGGAACTTGATTTTTCGGTTCTATCATTCTGTGTAACCACTGGAGAATTTCTGTTTAACAATAAAGCAGTGAAATAGAGTATGAAGGGCAAGATGTAATATTTGTAATATTTATATTCTAGAGGCCCGGTGCACAAAAATTTGTGCAGGGGGGGGGTCCTGTCAGCCCAGCTTGCACCCTCTCCAATCCGGGAACTTTTGGGGGATTTCTGACTGCCGGTTTAGGCCCGATCCCAGTTGGACATCCCTCTCACCGGACTGCTGGCTTCTAACTGCTCACCTGCCTGCCTGCCCTAACCACTCTGCCTGCCTGCCTGATTCCCCTAACTGCTGGTCCCACTGGGGTGCCTGGCCGGCCTGGGTGAGGGGCTGATGGGTGTTTGCAGGCTTGTCACAGCCCCTTCAGGGTGAGGGTCCCCTCTGGGGTGCCTAGCCAGCCTGGGTGAGGGGATGAGGACCGTTTTCAGGATGGCCACACCCCCTTCAGTGAGGGGGGTCCCGCTGGGGTACCTGGCCAGCCTGGGTGAGTGGCTGATGGCTGTTTGCAGACTGGCCACAGCCCCTTCAGGGTGGGGATCCCCACTGGGATGCCTGGCCAGCCTGGGTGAGGGGCTGATGGCTGTTTGCAGGCTGGCCTTTGCCTCCAGCCACCCAAGCTCCCAGTGGAGGCTGGCTGGAAGCAGGTATCTGAGATTTATTTATCTTCTGTAATCGAAACTTTGTTCCCTTTGGCGGAGGCCACAGCCAGCCAGGGCAGGCAAGAAGCTTGGCTTTCTCCATCGCCGGGGCAACAAGCTTCCTGCTTGCTCCAGCTCTGTGGCTGCCAGCCACCATCTTGGTTGGCTTAATTTGCATATAGTCGCTCTGATTGGCTGGTGGGCGTGGCTTGTGGGCATAGTGGAGGTGCGGTCAATTTGCATGTTTCTCTTTCATTAGCTTAGATTAAGTAAAAAATTGTATATACCTCAAATATTTCACTGAAAATTATGTTTACAAGTTGAAATTTATTTTTTAATTGTTAATTATTTATAATATTACTTAAAACAAATTTTTAAAAATTTTACAGTTATTACTAAAAATAATTCATTAGAAGCAGTGTTATTTTAAAACATGATCCACAGTTGGAATCAAATATGCTGGGACTACATATAAGTTAAATTCCTGGTTAATATATTTTGCCCTTTTTTATTTTTAAAATATTTTTTAAATTGATTTTTAGATAGAGTGGAAGGGAGATGCAGAGAGAGAGAGAAACATCTATGAGAGAGAATCATGGATCAGCTGCCTCCTGTATGTCCCCTATCAGGGATGGAGCCCCCAACCCAGGCATGTGACCTGACCAGGAATCAAACAGGGACCTCAGGGTGCATAGGTCAATGCTCAACCACTGAGCCACCTGAACCGGGTTATTTTGCCATTTCCTAACAATAATTCTGATTTAGACATATATATTCTTATAAAACATACAAGAACATTTATTTTAAATTTTGTAGCTATTAGATAAAGAACCCAGAAAGTTCCTATCAATATATCAGTTTCATTCAGGAGAGGCATAAAAAAGTTGTATTTAATTATCCTTGTAATGTACTTAGGAGATTTGCTAATGACATTGAATTCAGACTGAGTCACAGCCAATATTTATTTCAGTTTCAAGTGACCTTAATGTTATATTCAGAAACAGAACAATTAAAATGAATATGACCATGAACAATATATCATACCTGAGCAGAAAATTATAAACTGCATTAAATTCAGTAGCTATTCGCATAAGAAAAAAAAAGAACAAGAGGATTAATGAACAAAGTTGACATCAGCCTTTTGGGTTGAGTTGCTGATTTAAAAGTTATGATAGTAAAATAAATGAAATTGGCAATATTAACATATTTGCTTCCTGACTATATAACTCAAAAGCTAATTTTATTAAAGAATGTCTTTGATATTTTATTTCATACAGTGTTAATAACAATTTTGTATTGTTTATAAAGCTGACATACCTGCATTTTTGTAAGGAAATACTACCCCTGACTAGCCTGAAGCCCATTACACATGAATTTGGTTGAGCCAAGACTAGAACTCTGTTCCTTTGACCCTCAGAATGAAGGATTAATACATCTAATTAGTATATTCCTCATACATATTCAGCAGAATAAGGTCTTCTCTGGATTTCATAAATAAAAAGATCTAATGATATTAGAAAGGAAGAAATAAAAGCCATCACAAGAATGTTTGGAATATCAGAAATTCATATTAACATAAAAGTATTAAAGAGCTATATTATGAGAAAAGAAAAGTATGGAGCAATTTATTATTCACATTAGTATATGTAAATCCTTCACAACTAAAACCAATGGAATACATATCTTTGTTAATATTCTAAATTTATTTATCCTATTCTTATTCCAAAAAAATGGTGATTGCTTATTTTCCATTTCTTTATTTACTATCAATAATTTAACATATTATAAAAAAATGAGGCTATATTCTAAGAATGAAACTTAGCAGGAAAATTAAGTATGAGATTGACTGATAAACTACCTTACTTAGGATGAAACTCAAAGCTAGTGTGTTAGTAATGCTGAGTCAGAAACCTTGGATATTGCTCTTAATGCATTTCTTCAAATAAAATCATGTTTGAGTTCTGACATATATAAGACAGATCCTAAACAATGAGGTTTTGCATCCTTGTCTGGTTAAATCAGGCTTGCACTTGATTACTTATTTTCTGAACCATTCACTTTATTTTCCTGTTCCTCCTATTGCAGTGGCTTACAAGGAAGGCCTATAGCTGTCTCTCTCGATATTGAAAGAAACTTGTAACTACCAGAATTACCAGCCAGAAAGAGATCAACAAATCTTTGGTCTTCCAGAGCCCAGCAAAACTAAGTCGCTAAAAAGTAGCCCAGTGGTCAGTGTGGCAAATTTAATGGCACCTTATAGAATCCCACTATGGTTTTGACAATCTTTTAAGTCTTAAGAAACATGTATTGTTTTCTTTCTGTTAACTACAATAAAAGATACAATATAGGACAGTTTTCATAAGATGTGACTATTGCCCTTAAATAACATGAAATTATAAAAAACTAAAAAGTAACTTATATACAACTAATCATAAGTACCATAAAGTATCAGTATGTAATCTATAAACAAAAATAACTTGTACAAACCCTGATACTATATTATTCTATTGATCTCCTTGAAAATAATTTCAGCATAGTCTGAAGCAGTGTATCCAGAATTCTATATAAATTATGCTAAAAGCTTTATCTGTAGTCTGGTATAAAATGGGAATAAGGTTATTTTACATTTGTATTTGCTGAAAATGATGATTATGTTATTTAGATTTTATGTTGTAGATCAGCAATTTTAAAACTTTTTGATGTCATAGTACACATAAACTAATTACTTAAATTCTGCAGCACACTGAAAATATATTTTTTTGCTGATATGACAGGAAAAAAGTAGATATCATTTTGATTCCTTCACACTCTACTGTTGTAGTTGTGTTGATTATTGTATTTTTTTTATTTGAAAATCTAAGGCAAAAGAGGTCAGTGTCCCCTAACTAGTCAGGTACTGCATGTTTTAAAAATTCTTGCCACATGCAGTGTGTTGTGGCACATGAAAATCACGGTTGTAGATCCATTAGAACTATTGAAGCTTTCTAAACATGATTTTCATAAGCATAAAAATTTAAATGTCAGCATAATTATTACCAATATTTATAATAGAAGTAACAATATAATAATGATATTTTAATATTGGGAAGCTGATGGAGATTACAGGAGGCAACTCATTCAATAGCATCTATAATAGAACTACTCTTTCACACTGTCACTGTTTTCACCTATGTCTAATTTTAAAAATAAGGGCATGTAGATGCATCCATTCACACATACATACATACATACATACATATAGAGATAACTCTTGTCAGGTGTTGTCAGTTGAATTATTGTTGCTGTCACCTTGGGAACTTTGCCTAATGACTCTGGATCCTTGAATCAAGGTTTCAACAGATCCTGAGAGATGGGTTTGGCTAAATCCGAGGTGTTTTAATGCTCCTGGGGTCCTGATCACCTGGCTTCTCCTTTTAGCAGCTATTTTTTATAACCAGGTAATTTAAAAGCTTTACAATGCATTGAAAATTAGACACAAAGTATATACGTATCATTATTCTCCCCTTGGACATTGTCCTTTTGGACTTTTTTTCTTACTTCCTATGAAAACTCACATGACAAAAGCTGTTGTTGGGCCTGACATACATGTGGATGGTGTGAACTTATGTAGTGGGAAGCACTCTAAGTCCACCCCTCAAAAAATATTTCATTAAGTATCTTTACAGAATACGAAAATATTATAAACGATAGGGGATAGAGCATCCGCAGGACTCAGCAGCCCCTTGGCCATCCTCTGGGACCCAATGCCAGATCAGAATCTACTTTTCAGAGTCTGTGACTTTTCCAATGGCCGGTGAAAGACCATCACACACAACTGTATATGGCTTTGTTAGCAAATATGATTCAAACTTAGCAGAGAAACCAACCACTAGCTAAGACGGATGATTTCTTAAATTAATTAGAAACTTACAGTTTATAACCGTCAAGTCTGATAAATCACATTTCACATGCTTTACTGAAAATTTAAAGTCTTTACAACTAATCCACTTCCTGTGATTAAAATTTCCAGATCCTTGTTTGGATAGCTAGTGATCTGGACATTTTTGTTTTGTTAATGAAGTCTCTGTGTGCACACATTTTACATATTTAAATTTTTTTGTAATAATATTTTGTGTATAAATTTTTGTAATAATTTTTTGTATAAATTGTATTTTTTAGTTGTAATTTTATTATTATCTTGTACAGGAACTCAGCGTGTAGGATTGAGCAAATATATATATTTTCTCATACCTCCAAAATCAGTTTATAAGAAGATATTTATAGTATAAAAGAGCTAGATAAACTGTGAAACTATTTTCAGGGGTCAATTTTAATTTAGAAATTTATACCAAAACATAAAATGCTAGCCATTCAATATGTGCAGCAATACTTACTTATTTAATGGGCTAATTTAGAGAAGCAGCTTTATGAAGCAACTAAATTAATGGAGATATTTATGTCATCTATTTAGGTAGAATTTCTTTATTTGACTTTCAAATCTAACTTATGTAGCTTTCTGATCCCATCTGCTTACTTATCTGTATATTTCTACTCACCCCTCACTTACTCATAAGTCACTGTATACTTCCTATGTGACCAGTATTGTAATCAGAGCAAAAGATACAAGAATATGCAAGACACATCTTTGCCCTAAGAAACCCTACAATTACGGGAAAGAGATAGACACAGGTAACAACCAAATTACAAATAAAAAAATTAGGATTTCAGGAAGAAAATTTTTTTTTAAATATATTTTATTGATTTTTTACAGAGAGGAAGGGAGAGAGAGAGAGTCAGAAACATCGATGAGAGAGAAACATCGATCAGCTGCCTCCTGCACATCTACTGGGGATGTGCCCGCAACCCAGGCACATGCCCCTGACCGGAATCGAACCTGGGACCCTTCAGTCCGCAGGCCGACGCTCTATCCACTGAGCCAAACCGGTTTCGGCTTCAGGAAGAAAATTTACTTTTAAGAACTTTTCTGTAATATAAGTTTAGTATCATTGAATCTGTTAAATTATTTTCTAAAGTTTTAAGTGGCAATTTAACTTTTATAGCTTTCTGTATTTTTCTAATTTACAGATTTAGAAAGGCTATACTAATTTTAATGTGACTGTTATAATTAATGTTCATTTAAAATTATGAAGAAAATAAAATTATAAAGAAGATTCTTAGTCTTCCTATTTTGTCAGAAGGAATATTTGGTTTAGATAAATAAACCTTTAAAAATCAAAATTAGTCTCCTTTTATGAGGAAGAATTCCCTATTATATAGTGTGAAATGTATGCAAGTGACCTTCTAATATAGTAAGCAGTAAATTATCTTTTTCTGTTAATTAGCTTTACTGACCTGATTCTTCCAGCATAAAATATAAAGTATCCTTAGTTCTGATAATTCAAAATAATTCAGTTATGTTTATACTTCAGGTTTTTTCCAAAGTCTGCCTTGTGTAAATTTATTTGTGTTCAGTGGTTATAAAAGCAAAGACTATTTTTCCTTTGTTCACTAACTTGCAGTTTTTAGTCTCACAGCTTTGTTTGTCATGAATATCTCATGGAAGTTTTAATTAAATCTTTAATATCTAGTTCATAAAATCTCTTCAAAGAAAAAAACAAATTATAACACAAAAGAACATAACTTAGAAATGCTCTGTTTACCTTAGATTATAGATCTAAGGTTATAAGATAGTGTGTTTTAGTCAGAGTAAACATATAAAGCTGATTTTTTATTTTTCAGTAATTGATTAAAATAATAAATGTATTCTAACTTTTTTATAAAGCCAAAACATTTAATTACTTATAAACAATGATAGAGCTCATTACTGAATTGCTAAAAATGCAATTATAGAAAAAAATCATTACATAGCATTCTTGCCAATTAAGTATAATAACTTGACTTTCAAAAATTTTCAGAAGTAACTCAATATTGATTCTCTAGTCAGATTTGAAATGGCTTTCCTACCTCTAAGTCATTGGGTCATTTCATTACAAGGAAAAATTGTCAACCACTGACCATACAATTTGTATTCTGTAATTGGCTACTTCAAAACTTTTGGCTCTGTTCATTTTCACTTGGGATTCCAGCCAGAAACTGACAGCAAGAGGACACTTGTCTAGTAGTTTTTCTCCATCACAAAGCCATGCCAACAATGCTGCCTAAAAATTACATTGTTTTTATACCTCATCAACGGGAAAAGACATATTGACAGTGAAATTTCATTCACTTTTCAGGATGTGTTTGTTTTCAGCATAACCATCAGTGGTCATAGAAAAAGTTACATGAATACTAGTAATATACACTCCAAGAACAGTATATTGTTGGTGTTTATTTTGTTATTTTCATTCACCTTCTGTAACAAAGCTGGCATTTTAATAAAATAAACTTGACATAGAAATGGTAGATAGGCTATTGCAGTAGAATGTCCTAGAAAAATAATGCAAGCTATAAAAAGTTAACTTGTACTTTGTGGCAATATTTTTGTTTTCTTATCTCCATAAACCTCAGAATTGTCCTTTTTTAAAAAAAAAATGGAATATTTTAACTTTATTACAAGCCCAGAGACACTGAATAATTGAGACCCAGACATACTAAATAATTTACCCAGTGTTACCCAACTTGTATGCCAGCTTCAAAATAGAGTACTTCTCTTCAGGAAGCCACCTGCCAAAAAGCAGATAGAGAATAATCATGATTCCAAAGCAAACCTATCTATATACTCTTTCAAACACACAAACATAAAAACACATAAATATTTCCATCCCCAAAAATGAAGTTATCTGAATATCAAAATGAAAACTACCCAGAGAACGTGTAGTTTGACCGGGAACACTGAATTTTCCATTTTCTGTCTGTGAAACTAATGCAAACCTGAAATAGAACAAAAACTGCAATCACACAAACTAGACCCAAATTAAACATTTTTTAAAAATTGTTTTTCAAGTAAATAAGAAATATATTACCAATGTATTTTACTTTGATGGTTCCGATGCATGTCTTTCCCCAATGATCTTTCTTTTTTTCATTACTTGAAAAAAAGAAGTCATTATATCAAGATTAATGAGTGATAAAACAATGATTGAAAAACTGAGGCATAAATTAATAGATTAGCAAGGATTGTTTGCCCCTAAAACACTAATTATACTGCATACAACTGATTGGTAATATGGTGGAGTAAGCATAGCTAAGCAGCACTTGACAGACATCATAAGCAAGGATTAAAATGATTAGCTTAATTCTTCCTCTTCCAGTCTCATATGGTGGCTGGATTGAGTTAAATAAATATGATTTTCATCAGTCAAACTACAGTATTGTGGATGGAGGAAAGAATAAGAGCTTGATACGTAATCATAAGTTACTTTTCTAGGCTTGAAGTACACAAGCTACATACTAATGTTTCTTGCAACTCCATTCATGAGCTAAGCCAATCTGCAAGAATCACTTCTTTGGTAATATTTCTCACAACAACACCTGTAAAAAAGGCCAGATTGTTTGTTAGGGTCTGCATGTCTGGATGTGTTTATTTATTGTTCACAAATTTGTGAAATACGAATGTGCAATATAATACCGTAAGGAACATCTTTCTAGTCTGGTGGAATTAAAACAGTTTCAGTATTACTCTGCCAGCATTTTTATTCCCTGATGTTTTACTTTCACATAATTTACTGAGAATTATTTTCCTCCTCTTTTATCCACAAAGCTTTGAATTTCCTTCTTTTTCTTTATCTCAAAATATCCTGAGCAGTCAGCTACTAAAGCATTATGATATTATCTATTGTAAATCTGTACTTATTTTCTAGTCCTCCCACGAAATTATGAAATCCTTGAGGACTTTCTCATCTTCTTTTCTTCACTACCTAATGGAATGTATTCATGAAAATACCTTGTCACAACATTTTTGTTATGAGAATTGTTGTGTTATTCCATTGTACAGTCACAAACCTGAGACTTAGAAAAGATAATTCTATTGTCCACTGCTCCATAGCTAGGAAGGAGACCATCAGAGTCTTTTGTCTACCTATGTTATGTCTGATTTCAAATTCAACGTATGTTCCATTATTATTTCATTGCCCTTCCAAATCCCTTTCTGTGTAAGTGCATGTGTGTGGGGTTGGGGGTTGGCGATGTTTATATTTGCCTATGTGTTTTGAGCACTTCTTAGTCATTTCTTATACTATTCTCACAGAGTTGAACTGTCATACTCATACCTAAGGTTCTGTTCAGTAATTGTTCTTGTTTCCTTTAAATATACCCATAAATCATTTGTTATATGTAGATAATGTAAATATTAGGTATCACTTGCAATGATATAATTTTTCTTACATTTTATATAAAATAATTTGGAGAAATTACAAGGTTTATCTACAACCCCAGATCATCTCGAAGTAGCCTATTCTCCCTTGATCTTGGCCAGTTGCCTTGCTTCGAAGCCACAGAGGCTGACGTGAAATCTCACATTATTCTATAGTTACAAGGCACAGCCCATGCACATTGATGGAATCAACAGAGAGAGTCCCTGGTTTTGCCAGAATTTCCTCTGAGGACCTCAGTAACACAGCCTTGTAGTGCAAGTGAATTGAAGTTACATGAAGCAGACTTTGAAAGTGGGATTTGGGAGACAGGATAGAGTAGGTATATATCTTCTTTCTTCTACCAGTAGACAGTCTGGGTTTCAATAATTTCATATTGCTTTTCTGAAAACACCCTCAGAGGCCTCATATATTGGCCAGCTACTGCCACAATACTAGTAAACCTTTTCAGAACTCAGTATTTTACAGCCACCATTTAATTTTTACTGGGACATCTGGGTTTGACTGCTCCAGCTGACTGTAGGTGGATGTGGCGCTAGGACATGGATTGAGATCAGGCCTACTCCATGATTGTTTCATGCATGCAGGACCAACAGGCAAGAGTAGAACCTCAGCCCACAGGCACATTTAACAAACACATTT
>NW_006295824.1:2768355-2768873 GCF_000327345.1 Myotis davidii | reverse complement strand
CACCACTCAGCTTTGTTAAAATCATAACATTTTTCTATGTGGTTTAGTTGTTTTTTTAAAAAAATAATTGTTTATTGTTGAAAGTATTACATATGTCCCCCCTTTTCCCCTCAACTCCCTCTACTCCTCTTCTGCCCCCTCCCCCAAGCCTCTTTACCACACTATTGTCTGTGTCCATGAATTATGCAAATGAATTATTTGGTTAATCTCTCCTCCCTTCCCCCCCACCCCCAGCCTTCCCTCTGAGATTCATTAGTCTCTCAGTTAATATCCAAATGGCCAAAGAAAAGCACATGTTCAAGCATAAATTCAATAAGTAGGAAACATACTTTGCCTCTAAAGATAAGAATTGCAAAGTCATAGGGCAAAGGGAATGCGTGTAGGCAAAGAAAGAAGAACTGAACCAATAATTCACTATCCCACAGTGAGAAATCACTGTGTGTGTGTGTGTGTGTGTGTGTGTGTGTGTGTGAGAGAGAGAGAGAGAGAGAGAGAGAGAGAGAGAGAGAGAGAAAATA
>NW_006295824.1:2767010-2768265 GCF_000327345.1 Myotis davidii | reverse complement strand
ACATTTTAAATCTTGCAGAAAGTAAATGATAGGTTTAGTAAAGCTCATAGCCAAATTGAAACGCATTGTGAAACACATGGGGCTTTTAATATGATCTTTAAAGAAAAGCTTAATATGTCTTTAAAGGAGAACCTCAAGAAGCTGAAAATGAAGTAGATAATCAGAATCACTTCTGAAAAAGAAACTATGTGTGCTGTCTTATGTCAAAATCAGAACCCTGATATGGAAGAATGGGACTCAAACCTAGGATGGATGCATTTAGAAAAATGAGTTAAGGCATATTGAGATCTTAAATGCCACCCAGATCACCTGACTGGTAAAAATAGCCTTTTCTCCCTTGCAAAGCAGGAAGGGAAAGGACTTGGACTGATTGATGGATTTAGCTTCATTAAACACCTTTTCTCATTTGTTCTTCCTTTTGACATTCCTACCCATTTTATTTCACTGATGCTTCTTTGGAATTGCATCCAAAAATTAAAAAAACAAAAAGCATTAGCAGTAAAGTTTTTGCCTGAGACTCTATTTTCAGGGGATCATGGACTAGAAAGGTCAGTACCATGGATTACAAAGGGACCTCACAATGGGGTTGAGGGGTGATGTTTTATGACAATATGAGGGCAGCATTTATCAATCTGATTGATTAAGAGGGTGTTGAAAAGCACTAGTAGCCACATTTAGTAAAACTTGGATTTGGTTTAATATAGGTAAGATGGAGCTATAAGGTAAACATATTTGGATAGCGAGTACTTGGTGAACTTAATGGCAATAATCACAAAAGGTATTGCTGCTTTTGCAGATGACATTTTAAATCTTGCAGAAAGTAAATGATAGGTTTAGTGAAGCTCATAGCCAAATTGAAACACATTGTGAAACACATGGGACTTTTAATATGATCTTTAGAGAAAAGCTTAATATGTCTTTAAAGGAGAACCTCAAGAAGCTGAAAATGAAGTAATCAGAATCACTTCTGAAAAAGAAACTATGTGTGCTGTCCTATGTCAAAATCAGAACCCTGAGATGGAAGAATGGGACTCAAACCTAAGATGGATACATTTAGAAAAATGACTTAAGGCATATTGAGATCTTAAATGCCACCCAGATCACCTGACTGGTAAAGGAAGGGAAAGGACTTGGACTGATTGATGGATAGGTCAAGGCAAGAGTTTAGTAAGTAATAACTACTGACAAACTAGTTCCATGCAGTGAAGAAATGTTTTTCTGGTAAGTAGACATATTTTATTTTTTTGTATTGAAG
>NW_006295824.1:2766387-2766891 GCF_000327345.1 Myotis davidii | reverse complement strand
GATGGATACATGTAGAAAAATGACTTAAGGCATATTGAGATCTTAAATGCCACCCAGATCACCTGACTGGTAAAGGAAGGGAAAGGACTTGGACTGATTGATGGATAGGTCAAGGCAAGAGTTTAGTAAGTAATAACTACTGACAAACTAGTTCCATGCAGGGGTAGCCCTGAAAGACAACAGTGAAGAAATGTTTTTCTCATAAGTAGACATATTTTATTTTTTTGTATTGAAGGAACAAATGCCACAATACCTTTTTCTCATAATTTCAAAATATGAAGGTGTCTAGAGTTAAAAATCTATACTCACTCAAATGCATACAGTGTGGCCAGTCTGTTAAGCTGGACTGGACAGGATTGAAAACTCATTGACAAGGAAATCTTTGGAAATGGGCAAAAAGACTGGCAATGGTATCTAATGGTAATACTTACCAGCAGTTATACATTATAAAATATTCAGTATCTCCTTGGCTCATGACTAAGGGATATCTTTAAGGTATGACTG
>NW_006295824.1:2764171-2764664 GCF_000327345.1 Myotis davidii | reverse complement strand
CGGGTGCACAAAATTTGTGCACGGGGTGAGGGGCAGGGGGAGTCCCCTTCAGCCCAGCCTGCACCCTCTCCAATCTGGGACCTCTTGGGGGATGTCCCACTGCTGATTTAGTCACAGGAATCGGGCCTAAACCAGCAGTTGGACATCCCTTTCACAATCTGGGACTGCTGACTCGTAACCACTTGCCTGACTTCTTGCCTGATTGCCCCTAACCACTCAGCCTGCCAGCCTGATAGCCCCGTAACTGCTCCCCTGCCAGCCTGATTAAAGCCTAACTGCTCCCCTGGAGATGAAACAGGAACTTTAGGGGAATATAGGCAGGCTTAGGGAATTTTTAGAATTGGGGTCCATGGAAAAACACAGGGCTACAGACTGGGAGAAGGTACATTTCCATAACACAAGGAAGCCAGGTACAGTTACATCTCCATAAGACAAGGGAACAGCAACAGTTGCATCTCCATAAGACAAGGCAGCAGCAACAGCTTTATCTCCA
>NW_006295824.1:2754067-2764012 GCF_000327345.1 Myotis davidii | reverse complement strand
TCTATTCTATCTGCTACTTGTTTTCTATTATTTTCCCTTTTTTTATTATTATTTTTCTACCTCTTGTGGTTTTAGTTGAGCATTTTATGTTTCATTTTCTCTCCTCTCTTTGTATATCAATTATACTCCTTTTAGTTTTTAGTTATTTTAGTAGTTGACCTAGAGTTTGCAATATACATTGACAATCAATTCAAGTCCCTTTTCAAATAACAGTATATTGCTTCACTGGTAGTGCAGGTACCTTATAATAAAATATTCTTGATTCTTCTCCCTCATCACTTGTAATATTGCTGCCATTCATTTCACCTTTTTTTGTTGAAAGGTGGACATGGTATACTGGCTAAAAGCAACTACATTAAAAAGTCCTTGAGTAATGCAGTCATCAGGTGTGGAATGAGGGAGAAGCATTCAATAGTCTTATGATTAGGTCTCAGTGTTTTGGTAAATTCTTGTTATCGGACTATGAATTTCAACTTCAAGTTCTCTCTGTCCCCCTACTCCCATTTGGTGGGAGAGGGTGATTAGAGGTGTGTGGAGTTTCTTTCCCCCCAGGTCCGTTAGGCTATCGTAATATATAACCAGTAGATGAGGCTCTAGTAATACAGTTCCTCCTGAGGGCAGACCTTGATGTGACAGAGTGCTCTGACACATTCCCAATGGTTCCTTTTTTCCTCTCTATTTCAGAAGCATAAGGGGAATTTTTTTTGACTCACCTTGAGAAGTTGCTAGAGCTCCTGGATGTAAAACTCATAAAGGTGTGCCTCATAAAAGAAAAAAAAGAAAAAAGACTGGGTTTCCCTGGATTTCTTAATCCTTCAGACATGACCACAGTGAGTCTCCATCAATTCATCAATCACTGGTCAGATTTCCTACCCCAGTACTGGTTTCCATGCAGGTTCCTGCTCATGTGTTCTTGCTCTGGTTATGATTCTCTTTATTTGCCAATAGCTCTCCAACTTTTGAGTCAGTAGTTTGTGTTGGGACCTCACTTCTCTGACAGACCAAAGAAGCATTGTTGGTTGTTTATTCAGTTTTTCATTGTTGTTAGGATGGGATGACTATGTCCAAGTTTTTACATGCCAGGCCAGAAACCAGAAGTGCCAAAATTTTTAAGTTTGCTAAAGGGCATTTCTCTATTTTTGCTTCTGATGCTTGTGTTTCCATGTCACCTCCAACAAATTATTGCCCAATCCAATGTCATGTAATATATTTCCCATTATTTATTAAAGGATTTTTATAGTGTTGGGTATTGTGTATATGTCTCTAATACATTTTCAGTTGATTTTTATGCATAATGTGAGATAAGAATTTAAATTCATCCTTTTGCATATGATATCCAGTTTTGCCAATACAATATGTTCATGAGGTAAATGACCATCCTATTTAAGTCTGAATATTGATGAAATTACAAGTTACATTGTTAATTAAAAACAATGTGTATAACCAAATATTGCAAATATCTGCCTTGAAATAATAAAATATCTCTATAAAGATAGGTATAAAAGCATCTACCAAGAATGTGTACCTTCAGAGGAGAGATGTAGATAAATGGTAGACACAGAGATATGACTTATGATGGACAGTATAACTTGTGTATCATTTTAATATTTTACCACATAAACCAAACCCATAGCTCTTTAGACAATCATAAATGCACAAAAATTTTTTTCTAATGAGTTATTTTCTTTTGTTTTTCCTATCTTTAATTTTTTTCCAGAGATGTTATCTTGCCCACATCACAATTGTCAACATCACTGATGCCTCAGAGAATTTAAAACCTTTGGCAGCAAACAATAAATTATACTAATTCTGATATGTACTGAATGAATGAAAACACAAGGGTTTCATTACCGGAAACAATTCAGATGAGTTTTATTAAACTTACAGTTATTTTTTACCAAAATTATTTTTATGAGGTCATTCAATAATCCTTGCAAATAAAAATGAATATCAGCTCAATGAATTGTTATTGAATATGATTCTGTTTATGTAGAAATATGGCTATAAGTAGAAAATGCATCTACAATATTTAATAGGTGATACATTTTTATAGAGATAGAGACAGATGAGAATGTATTGCCTAATTTTTTATTTCTATTGCTAAATTAAAAATCCTATCAAACAGCTAAAATTAAATGGACAAATTTGATTGTTATCTAGTGAATTGGGCAACTCTATGAAAGTAATTAAATAAAATAGTAGGAGAGCAAGTGCATCTTATTTGCCCTTCCTGTCTTCTTTCATTAGTAAGCCTTTCTAATACTGCTTCCAAGGCACTAAATCAACTTAACATATCAAAATATGACTTCCTACTGCAAGGTCCTCATGCCTTCTTAGGTAATAGACTTAAGTGTATGTCCCAAGATATTAAGTCCTGTGTACCCTCGACTACAATGCTTCAAAACTCAAAATTGATGTCAAATGTTAAATCAAGAATTTTTGGAGAGTATTGTGTAGAATTTTAATGAAATAATTTAGTTCTTGAATTAAAATAAATTTTTAGTCTCTGTAATACGTGGCAAAACCTTTGCATATTAGAAGGACATTACCTGACACTCATTAAAGTAGGGCAATCCCAAACATTAAATGAATGCTACTGATATAAATTCATGGCATTAGGTACATACGTTTGAACGTCAGCCTTATCATTTCATGGGTCAAATTGATTTGTGTCTCTCAGCCTTTGACAATAAAAGCAAAAACGAGACATTTTTATCTCCTTTGCTCATCCACATTTCTTTCAAAACATCATTCTCTAATTTTTGGATTTAAGTAGTAGAGACAGTATAGTTATAAGAATGGCAGAATAATTTGATTTCTGAAAAGTATTTCTCTGGATTTTGGCACCAATAAAAAGTTGCCATTGAGTTTCTCAATATATACATATTCAAACACTAAGCTTGTAGTGTGTGTGTGTGTGTGTGTGTGTGTGTGTGTGTGTGTGTGTGTTTAAGGGAGAAACGCTTATTTTGTAATTTGGAGGAAAGAAAATTTCAAATGTTACTGTCCTTATTAAAATATGGATATTTTTGGAATACTGCAAAGTATACTAATTGCCTTTTACTTTTTCCCCTTTATTGAATAAGATATTACAAATGTGTGCCTTTTACTTTTTTTAAGGAAAACTTTTCTTTCTATTTGAGGAGCAGCTGTCTACTATCCTAAATAATAAAGAGGTAATATGCAAATTAACCCTCATGCCATCACAAGATGGCTGTGCCCACAGCGGAGGCGGGGTTCCCGTAACACAAGATGGCTGCACCCAGAGCAGAGGCAGGATTCCCTTAATGAGCGATAACGAGCAATCAGCAGGGACCTGAGGCTGTGTGTCACCAGGCCAGGGTGGGAGACCTGAGGCTCCGCACCCCCCTCCCCACCTGGCAAGGCTTGACAGGAGATCTCAGGCTGCACCCCCTGCCCGGTGGGGTTTGATGGGGGATCTCAGGCCGTGCCCCTCACCCAGTGAGGCTTGACAGGGGACCTTAGGCTGCACCCCCTGCCCAGCAGGGCTTGACGGGGGCCCTGAGGCTGCTCCTCGCTCCTGGCACCAGGCCGGGGAACCTGAGTCTGCACCTCCCGCCTGGCACTAGACCTGGGGAAATTGAGGTTGTACCCCCTGCCCAGCAGAGCTTGATGGAGGTGGGGCCAGCCAGGTCTGGATCTTGCCCATTGGGGGTGGGGCCAGCCCAGTCTGGGTCTTGCATGATTTCGAGGCGCATGCGGGTGGACAGGGATTTGACTTTGGGTCTTGTGGCATGCCCCAGAATCTGACAGGAGGAAGATTTTCATATACATTTTACTGAGTTTCTTTTATCTCTGACACTTCTATTATAGAGAAAGGGCAAATAGCAATATTAAAATATTTCCTCTAATTAATTCCCTTTTAATGTGCACGAATTTCATGCACTGGGCCACTAGTTTTAGTAATAAGTGTATTTTTATGAAAGACTCATTGAAAATATAGGTGGTAACAGTAATTGGAAGGGCATGAGGCAAATTAAGCATAGTCATAATATTTTCAGAAATTATTTGTATGCTAAGTATATGTATATACATTTGTCTTTTTCTCAGTCTCCCTCAAGTCTTCTTTGACTCATATACAATTAATTATTTATGACCAACACAAAATGGATAAAAATATGAAAAAGTGGAAATTAGATATGTTTTACTGTATCCTCCTAACAAAATATAATCTAAAGAACAGTGCACAATATTTTGTGACAGCATGTTTGAATATTCATAGCATAGTACCTTGTTTCATGCCATTTACAAATCAGTTTGATTATTTATTTTTATATTTAGATCCATTTTATTTACCTTGATTCTAAATTTCATGTGGATACATTTATAAAAATAGTACATAAATGTTTCCTGGAGACAGAAGAAGGGTAGGTGGAAAAATAACACTTCACTGTACATCTTTCAATTCCATACTTACTATAGGTTTCTTTTTGGTTTTAAGTCATAAAAATTAATTGATTTAGGAAATTATAGAAACTATAATCAGGAAATTCAAAAGAATTTATTTTTAAGTACTATATTTAAGTTTTATTATATGTATATGCTACTTTCAAGACAATGTTTGTGAGTATGACCTCTTAAGTAATTTAGCAAAACTAACATGTAAACAGCGTAGTTCATGAAATATAAGGAATCTGACTTTTGAAGAAAAATGTAAGCATTTCAAAGCCTTGGTTTTCTCCTTAACAGTGAGAGTAAGATTGTTATTGAAGTTCTGATTCTAAGTCCTCTTAACTTTATTAAATGGATAAGAATATACCTCTTATCCTAATTTTTTAAGCTATTGTGATGAATAAATTAGATCCCCTATGTTAACTGCAAGGACTGAGTTCTTAGTAATTTCTAAAATAGTATTTGGCCATTGTCATGGTGTGTAAAGTGTTGCGTTTGTAAACCTTTGTAAATAATTTTGACATTTAATTTTACATAGTATAATTCTTCATCTTATGTATGAGAGAGACCCACAGAAATTACTGACTGTAACTATTCTGAAATCTAACACTGCAGAATTTTCAAGACTCTCTGTCCTGAGTGGCTAATGTGCTGTGATTAGGCTCCAATTTCATTCATTTAGATAGAATCACCAATTCATTACTCTAGTGAACCTGCCTCTAAGAATCTTCTCCAGGCCCAATGTTCTCCTTGGCCACAAAGAAAATAGCTGCTTGAAAATATGTCTTACCTTGTTGCTAAGAGGATTTCTTAGTCTGATGTCCTTTGGTCCCAAGGACATTTCTTTTGTCAGAGCAATTCTCTTAAGAAAATAGTGAACTTCGTATTTCTTGATTCCAAACAGTTATATGTTATTTGATTTTTGAAACAAAACTAAATTTTAATTGCTCTTGACCACTCTAAATTTTATATTATACTAGTTAGGGTTCCATAATAATTTTTTTCTCTTTAGTAAACACCTAGAATCAATGGCTGATCATACATGTATGTATGATTTGAAATTGATAATATTATGCAGAGTTAGAGGCTGCTTCTGAAACCTACAGCTAATTCTTATAATTCTCAAGGGATGGAATATAGACTTTTACCCCAGGCAACAGTGGTGTTCAGAAACACACAGAGCTATCATGTGGACTCAAGATTTAAGTGGAGAAGAGAGAGAGAGAGAGAGTCGTAAAATGCCAGAATTACGGATCATAAGGCTGGTATAGTACATCTGCACTTTTCTGGATCCCAGGCTGCTTCTAGCTTTCTGCTCTACCAGCCCTACAATGATTTTAGAGAGGAAGAGAGGAGAAAGAGAGAGAGAGAGAGAAAGAGAGAGAGAGAGAGAAAGGAGGGAGAGAGAGAGAAAGGAGGGAGAGAGAGAAAGGAGGGAGAGAGAGGTACTGAGAAACTTGCATTAAAAGGAGTTAACGCTAGAGCCTGTGTGTTGGAGAGAATGTGACAGAAAGGATAGCATGATCTGTGTTGATCATCTCCAAAGCTAGTCCTGCTATTGAAGTTCTGTAATTGTGGCAGGAAAAAAAACTGTATAACTTCTTTAGGAAAAGTCCTTCAAACAGAGTACAAGAGTCTTTCCAGTTGACAATACAAAAGATTTGAGTGAGGTTAGTAACAATATACACACCATTCAATTAATAACCATATACACAACACGGGAGAAGCGTAGTTACTGATAGTAATGAAGCAAGATGATGTGAGCAGTGAACACCAAAGGACATAGAGTTAAAATATATGGTAACTCCAGCAACCCCCTTCATAAAATCCTATGGGAGCCCTCGCTGGTGTTGCACAATGGTTAGGGCATTGGCCCTCATACCAAAGGGCAATTGCCTGGGTTTCAGGATCAATCCTGACCAGTTGGGGCGCTTGTAGAAGGCACTTGTAGGAGGCGTTTGTCTCTCTCACATTAATATCTATCTCTCTCCCCTCCCTCACTCCCTTCCTTCCACTCTCTCTTAAAATCAATGGAAAAAATATCCTCAGTTGAGGATTAATGAAAAAAAGAAAAATCCTACCAGAAATACTTACAGGTAGGGAGTCAGGATAAAATGATTGGACATCTTGATAAGAGCATAGTAATAAGGTCATAACCTTGACCTTAGGAGTACTGCCATATATGTTATTTACTTGTATTTACCATTTGGTGAGACTGTTGATGATATGGAATAAAACATATTCATCAAAATAATGTCATTCAAAAAAGATTTCAGCCTGGCTGTCCTGGCTCAGTGGATTGAGCATCACCCCATTGAGCACAAAGAGTTTGCTGGTTCCATTCCTGGTAAGGGCACATGTCTGGTTTGTGGGCTCAATCCCCAGTAGGGGGCATGCAGGAAGCAGCCGATTGATGTTTCTCTATGATGGATGTGTTTCTCTCTTCTCTCCTTCTCCATTCCTCTCTCTCTAAAAAAAACAGTAAAAGTGTATTTATAAAAAAATAAAGATTTTCAAAAAGGCTTTGGCCAAAATCCCATACGCACGTCAAACTAAATTGTAAGATGACATTACTGAACTGAATCTAGTCAATTTGAGAAAGAATGAAGAGGAGGAAATAAAATAAAGGCTAAAGAGAAAAAAAACATAAATGTGAAGTTTCTGTAGTAGTAGAGGAGGGTCAATGTGTTGCTTAATGAGCCCTGTGCCTACAGTTATTCCCAGATAATAAGAGAGGTTTTAGAGGCACATTAACTCTTTCAAATCACTAATCACCTAATTTGCAATTAGGGAATATTTCACACAAAAAATGTAACAGGAGCTGTTAAATGTTTTTAGATATTTCTTGAAATTTGCACTATAAAACTTTATGAAATAGCAAAAAGCACGGTTTATAGGTAATGATTATAACAATGCAAATGAATATAAACTGAAAAAAAATTCCATTTTAGTAGATAAATAGAATATGTTTTCTTCATAAGACATGGGAGACTTTTAGGCTCTATGATACTTCAAGTTAGCAAACATTTTATTTTATGATAAATTTAAGTATAAAAATTATAGGTTGTTTTTTTCTTTCTTTATCCCAACTACATTTCAAAGCACCACTTGTATTTGAAAAAAGATTAGATATAAATACTTGAGCTGAGTACAGATTTCTCAAGAATAATATTAAATATACTACTCGGATTATTTAAGCATCAATGATAGTGCATGGAATATTAATCCTATATAATAAAACCCTAATATGCAAATTGAACAAACAGTGGAATGACCTGTCACTATGATGCACACTGACCACCAGGGGGCAGATGCTCAATGCAGGAGCTGCCCCCTGGTGGTCAGTGTGCTCCCACAGGGTGTTTTTTTGTGACTAGGTTGTTTTTTTTTGTGATTAAGTTATTAAGTAAATCTGCTACCACTTTATATTTACCGTGAAATTTATTTAAGTAAATCTGTTACCACTTTATATAAACTTTTTGTACAGTATCTCCAGTACTTTTCTGGTTTGAACTACCATAACCAGCATGTTTTTAAACATTAGGTTGTTTTTTTCTTTTTTTATCCCAACTACATTTCAAAGCACCACTTGTATTTGAAAAAAGGGAATATTAGGGAATATTTCACACAAAAATGTAACAGAAACTGCTTTTATAATACCTTTGTCCGCAGAGCAGAATCAGTTTTATTGACTCTAATTTCTCCAATATGTATTTCAAAAATTTAAGAACACCTTGAAATTTATTTAAGTAAATCTGCTACCACTTTATATTTACCGAGACTCTGAAATACAATTTGGATTTGATGGGTTCTCCTCTATCCTCATGGTGAATATATTTTAGTTCAAATAGTTTTGAATAAAATATACATAATGCTACCCAGTATCCAATAAAATGAAAATATTGGGTTACTTCTGGTGCCTAGCACTGTGCTGTGGCTATCCAAGAACTCTGGCCACTTAATAGGAAAGATAAGTATATGTGATTATAAAATGTAGGGTGTTGTGATTAAAATCAAAAGCTCTAAAGTGACTAGGAAGCTCTATCCCTTACTTGTTCTTTAGTCTTAGAAAAATTACAGTACTAAGTCTCAGTTCCCACTTGGAAATGCTAACAGCACCTCTCTTTTAGGGTTACTCTCAAGATTAAAATAGAATTTATGCTAATAAAGTTCTTACCTACAATCCCTAGCATAAATCAAGTGCTAAGAAACAGTTATTTTTATGACAAGATTATCTCACTGTTTTGTGCGCTGAAAATGCAGCATTAATGTATCATAGAATCATGTAACTTAAAAGATAAGGTAAATATCCTGAACATAACATTTTTATTAAATAATATATAAAATATTAAATTCTAATTCGACAAAAACTGTCATCATTGGATGACCCAAGCTTCCCTCCCACCTAGGCCGGCCGCTGAAGGAGGGGCCTGTGGATGGTGGCCACGGTGCCAGCTTGAGCACCCTGGGGGCTTGGGTTGCCTAGCTGGCCGCCAAGGGAGGGGCCTGCAAACGGCCCTCAGCCCCTCACCCAGGGTGGCCACATCACCATTCAGGGTGAGGGCCCCGCTGGGGGTGTGGCCAGCCTTAAAACGGCCCTCAGCCCCTTACCCAGGTTGGCCAGGCACTCTAGCGGGGACCCCCACCCTGAAGGGGGTGTGGCCAGCCTGAAAATGGCCTTCAGCCCTTTACCCAGGCTGGCCATGCCCCCATGGGATGAGGGTCCTCTCTGGGGAGCATGGCCAGCATGCAAACAGACATCAGCCCCTCATCCAGGCTGGCCAGGCACCCCAGCAGGGACCCTCATAGTGAAGGGGGTGTGGCCAGCCTGAAAACAGCCATCAGCCCCTCACCCAGGCTGGCCACACTCCCCCAGCAGGGACCCTTGCCCCATGGAGCAGGGCCCCCCAGCAGGAACCCTCTCCCCATGGGGGCCTGGCTGGCCTGCAAACTGCCCCAGCCCCTTGCCCAGGCCAGCACCGTCCCCAGTGGGGACCCCCACCCCAATGGGGGTGTGACCGGCCTGAAAACCACCACAGGCCCTTCACTCAGGCTGCCCGCCCCCCAACGGGACCCCCACCCTGATCTGAGACACCTGTCAGGGCAAACCAGCCGGCCCCCACCTGTGCACCAGGCCTCTATCTATACTAATAAAAGGACCAGGCTGGCCAGGCACCCCAGCAGGGACCCTCATAGTGAAGGGGGTGTGGCCAGCCTGAAAACAGCCATCAGCCCCTCACCCAGGCTGGCCACACTCCCCCAGCAGGGACCCTTGCCCCATGGAGCATGGTTGGCCTACAAACTGCCCCAGCCCCTTGCCAGGGCCAGCACCGTCCCCAGTGGGGACCCCCACCCCAATGGGGGTGTGACCGGCCTGAAAACCACCACAGGCCCTTCACTCAGGCTGCCCGCCCCCCAACGGGACCCCCACCCTGATCTGAGACACCTGTCAGGGCAAACCAGCCGGCCCCCACCTGTGCACCAGGCCTCTATCTATACTAATAAAAGGATAATATGCCAATTAGACTGGGA